>NC_133363.1:59823077-59889002 GCF_049309525.1 Garra rufa
CCAAAGGAAAAACCTCTATAAGACGTTTAGATGAAGAGGGAGAAAACGTTTGAGAAGAACCAGACTTAGGCACTGCAATAATTGCACATGTGCTAATAATTATTTATTCACATAATGTGTGTAATACAGCTGTGTGTTCACTAAACAATTATATTAAAGTTATTTCATTTTTTTTAAATGCCAGTGGGGGAAATAATAAACTGTTAACATGACAAAATGATGAATAAACTAATTTTGAAATAATATATAAAAAAAACATTAATACTTATGTATGCATAAAGTTGCATAAAATGAATCAAGGGACACTAAATTCATTTATAATGTCGCAAAAGATTATTTCTAATCAAGCAATTAACAGAAATAATAATAATTAAATTAATCTTCATTATTTATTTAGTAAGAACTCTGCATATTAGAATGATTTCTTAAGGGTCCTGTGTCACTGAAGAATGGAGTAAATTCAGCTTTAAATCACAGGAATAAATTATTTTAAATTCAGGGTTCATACAGATGCAGTAAAATAAAATTCAAGGACTTTTCAAGTTCTACTTTTTTATTTTCAAGGACTTCAATCAGAGATCTCACTTAAAGTTTGATGTTTTGTACTGTTTAAGAAAAAAAAAAGATTTGCGAAACCGATCTGCAAATGATTCACCATCCACGCTCCCAGGTTCCGATCTAAAGCAAAAGATATGGAAAACTGCTTTAAAGTTTCGATCTAAATCAAATGATTTGCGATCCACACTCTGAAGTCCCGATTTGAATAATGATTCCCAAAGAATCATTTCAGATCATGACTCGGCTCGCGAATCATTCAATTCACAGAACGATTTAAGAACTCACTCTGAAGGCCTGATCTGAATCAATTGATTTGCAATACGCAAAGTCCCGATCTGAATAATGATTCATGAACCATCATTTCAGATTAGGACTCTGAGCGTGGATCGCAAATCATTCAATTCATGGAATGATTTAAGAACCTGCTCTGAAGTCCCGATATGAATCAAATGAAATGATACGCGAAATTCGGATGCAAATCAAATGATTTGCAATACGCAAAGTTCTGATCTAAGTCAAATGATTCACGAACCCACTCTGAAGTCCTGATCTAAATAATGATTCACAAAGCATAAATTTCAGATCATGACTCGGCTTGCGAATCATTCAATTTACGGAATGATTCAAGAACCTGCACCGAAGTCCCAATCTAAATCAAATGATTCAGCATAAGCAAAGTTCCATTCTAAATCAAATGATTTGCGATATGCGACTTGAGGTTCTGATCTAAATCAAATGATTCACCATAAGCAAAGTTCTGTTCTAAATCAAATGATTTGCGATATGCAACTTGAGGTTACGAACTAAATCAACTGATTCACAATATGCAAAGCTCGGATCTAAGTCAAATGATTCGCGAACCCACTTCAAAGGCCTGATCTGAATAGCAATTCACAAAACATCATTACAGATCATGACTCGGCTTGTGAATCATTACATTTTTCAAGAACCCATTACGAAGTCCCAATCTGAACCAAATGATTCACCATATGTACAGTTCCGTTCTAAGTCAAATGATTCATTAACCCATTTCAAAATCCCGATCTGAATAATGATTCACAAAGCATCACTGCAGATCATGACTCGGCTTGTGAATCATTCAATTCACAGAATGATTCAAGTACCTGCACCGAAGTCCCAATCTGAATCAAATGATTCACCATACGCAAAGTTCCATTCTAAATCAAATGATTTGCAAATGCGACTTGAGGTTCCGATCTAAATAATTTGATTCACATATGCAAAGTTCTGATCTAAGTCAAATGATTTGTGAACCCACATCGAATGCCCTTTCTGAATCAAATGATTCATGATACGTGTTCCAAAGTCCCGATCTGAATAATGATTCACAAAACATAATTTCAGATAATGACTTGGCTCGTGAATCATTCAATTCACAGAATGATTCCAGAACCTGCTCCAAAGTTCTAATCTGAAACAAATGATTCACGATTCATGATTCATAAAGTTCTGTTCTAAATCAAATGGTTTCCGATACGCAACTTGAGGTTCCGATTTAAATCAATTGATTCACAATATGCTAAATTCCGATCTAAGTCAAATGATATGCGAAACCAATTCGAAGGGCCGATCTGAATAACGATTCACAAAACATCATTTTAGATCATGACTCATCAAGCGAATCATTCAATTCCCGGAATGACTCAAGAACCCGCTCCGAAGACCCATTGTGAATCAAATGATTCACCATACACGAAGTACCGCTCTAAATCATTTAATTTGCGTTACGCGACTTGAGGTTCCTATCTAAATCAATTGATTCATGATACGCAAAGATCGGATATAAGTCAAATGACTTGCGAACCCACTCCAAAGTCTCGATCTGAATATTGATTGACAAAACATAATTTCAGATCATTGGCTTGCGAATCATCAATTCAAAAACCCACTCCAAAGTCCCAATCTGAATCAAATGATTCACGATACGCAAAGTTCTGTTCTAAATAAATGATTTGCGATACGCAACTTGAGGTTCCAACCTAAATCAACTGATTTATAATACGCAAAGTACGGATCTAAGTCAAATGATTGATGATACCATTCCGAAGGCCCTATCTGAATGAAATAATTTGCGATCCATGCTCATAAATCCCGATCTGAATAATGATTCACAAAGCATCATTTCAGATCATGACTTGGCTCGCGAATCATTCAATTCACGGAATGATTTAAGAACCTGCTCCGAAGTTCTAATCTGAATCAAATGATTCATTATACACAAAGTTCCAATCCAAATCAAATGATTTTTGATACACAACTTGAGGCTCCGATATGAATCAATTGATTCACAATACCCACGATAGTTCAGATCGATAAACTCACCATAGTTCAGATCAAAAGATCCACAAACCCACACCGAAAGCCAGATCTGAATCAAATGATTTTGCAATACATGATCTGAATAAATGATTCACAAAACACCATTTCAGATCATGACTCGGCTCACGAATCATTCAATTTACGGAATGATTCAAGAATCCCGCTCAGAAGTCCCAATGTGAATCAACTGATTTATCATACACAAAGTTCCGTTCTAAATCAAATGATTTGCAAATGCGACTTGAGGTTCTGATCTAAATCAATTGATTCATGATATGCAAAGTTCAGATCCAAGTCAAATGATTCACGAACCCACTCTGAAGGCCCGATCTGAATCAAATTATGTGCTATTTCAAAATGTTGAATTAAATTGATTTAAAATGGTTTTTAAAATCATCACAAGCAAATTTTGAAATTTGAAAATGAACTTCAAAATAAATTTCAATTTGATCTGGTTTTTGCTAGTGAATCGCTTGAAATGGAAGTGTCACGAGTTTGAATCAATCAGAGCGGTTCCATCTTAAATGACTCACTTAACTGATTTGGTTCATCTGCTCCTCTTTTTGCATCTTCAGCCATGTTTACATGACACGCTCAGTACTATTACTGGTTTAGCTCAATAATTCTATGACATTAACTGAAACAGGCAAAAAAAATATATATATTATTTGCATGAAAAGATGTGCTTATAAATAAATTAAACACTTATTTCATAGATACATTATCTTTCAATAATTCAAGCACTTTCCAAGTACCTCTTCAGAAATATTGCCATTTTCAAAAGATTTCCATGCAAAAAGTCCAAAAAGTCTAATTTTAGTACTTCAAGTATTTTCAGCACCTTGTACGAAAGAAATTGTAAGTATTTCTGTTTTTACTGTATTTTTGATCAAAGAAATGCAGCCTTGGTGAGCAGAAGAGACTTCTTTCAAAACATATTTTTTTTAAAATTGCCAATTTACTGTCTTTTTGTGAGCGCTAAACAAAAAAATGTGTCAATATTTCTAAAAATATTTGAATATACATGAACACCGAGGAGATTAAACAGGCTAGACTTATTTTATATTCCACTAAAAAGGCTTTATGCATGTTTGGACCAACATGAGGATGAGTAAATGTTTTTTGGCTGAACTATTCCTTTAACATTCCCATTTGCTAATAACATCATCTTGATGTTTATTAGTCTTGATAAAAACTCAATCGAGTCATTGCTACTTTTGGCTGAGGTTTATAATGGCTCGCTTCAATTGGCTGCAACATTTAACCTGATTTGGGGTCATGACGCTCATGTGTCCGTTCCAAAATTCAATTAATATCCGTGTAGAACTGCAGATAAATCTCTCAGTCAGGCCCCTGAAGCTTTGCAAGGGGGCCGTAATAGTGAAAACGATGTGGTTGGCTATAAATAATAATTCTGTGCTGAAGGGGAAACATAAACCACATACCCACACCTGCTCAGTCTCCTATGTGTGTGTTTATTCTTACATGCTGTGCAAGAGCCATCAAATCGGTAGGTAGAAGAAAAATGATTTTTGCTGAATAGCAGAGCAGCTGAAAGATGATGGTCTTTTAAAAAAAATGTTTTAGCTCAGCGGTTGCTCTTCCTCAGCTCATTAGACTTAACAGCATTCTCCATGGAGTTGTTTAAGCATCTGTGGCTTATAATAGAAATAAACAAACAAATAAGCCAATAGGTGACAAAGTAAGAGGAGTGTGTATATTATATATATATATATATATATATATATATATACTCCAGGTCCCACAAATTCTTTGGTTTGTCAGCATATTTTGTATTTCAGCCCCTTCCAACAATTACTGTATGATTTCGAGATTCATCATTTCACACTGAGGACAACTGAGAGACTCATATACACCATTACAGAAGGTTCAAATGCTCACTAATGCTTCAGAAGGAAACACGATGCATTAAGAGCCAGGGGGTTAAAACTTTTGAACAGAATTAAGATGTGTACATTTTTCTTATTTTGCCTAAATATCTTTTTTTCCCCAATTTAGTACTGCCTTTCAGAAGCTACTTGCATGTTTCCCAGAAGACAAAATTAGAGAAATTTACCCTGATCTTCAAACTCAAAAAGTTTTCACCCCCCGGCTCTTAATGCATTATTTTTCCTTTTGGAGCATCAGTGAGCTTTTGAACCTTCTGTAATAGTTGCATATGAGTCCCTCAGTTGTCCTCAGTGTGAAAAGATGGATCTCAAAATCATACAGTCATTATTGGAAAGGGTTCAAATACACAAAAATGCTGGAAAACCAAATAATTTTGGGACCTAAAGGAAGAAGAACAGCAGGCAGTTTAACTGTTTAGGACAAACAAGGGACTCACAAACAGCTATCACTAAACAAAAAACACAGCTGTGGATCATTCAGATAACAACAGTATTAAGAATCAAGTGTTTTTAAACTTTTGACCGGGGTCATTTTTATAAATTCAACTATTATTTTCTCTTTTACGTGAAATATTTTAAATTATTTATATATTATTCTGGTAAAATAATTAACATTCTGCGGATTCTGGAGGGGATTTAAACTTTTGATGTAAACTTAAATAAAGAAAAGATGGTGTAGAGCCCTTAAAGCGGACCAGGACCAAATGTATAATTTTCCTTTTAGGTCCGGACCAAATGAACCAAACAAACCGAACTACAAGTGTGAACACACTCTTAGTTTATTAGTTTACAATTAGAACACCAACTGGCTAACTAAAAGGCCCAACGCTGATCTTAGGAACTTTTATCATTGTGTTCTTTTTCCTGTAACAAATGCACAAATCACTTTTTATGATTTCAGATTCTGTTCTCTCCAGACTAGTCACTAACCAGCCCCTCCCCGGTCATCCCACTCCCAGAGTTCATTGTGAATGTGCCGTACACATCAATCAACCGCTCTTCTTGGATCAGCTCTGAGAATTTCACACGTTGTTTCCTCCCGGCTCAGATCGGTCTTTGTGTCTGCTCCCAGACCGGCGTTCCCTCCTCTCAGTGTGGATACTTGATCCTCTTCAACCCCACTCACGACGGGAACGCACCGACATGAAGAATGAAGCGTGGCGTCTGTTTGTGCCGAACCTGAGCTTCCTGGCGTGCCAGCGTGGGCAGAACGGATCAAGGGACGTACGGCTCCGCAGATTACACGGGCCGATTAGAAGTGCTAAGTGCGTTTTGTCAGAATCATATTTCAGCGGGACGGAGCGGGAAGCATTGAGGAAAACCAGCAGCTTTTCCGCACTCCTGCCGTCACCACCGTGCAACCTGATCCATCTTACGCATCCAGACAGCCCACATGTGTGTGTGTGCGCGTGTGCCCGAGAGGGGCACTTGGAGTTTAATGGATTTAAGGTCTGTCTCGGCGAGTATCCTCCTCTAGGGACAGTTTGGTTTGGTTTTTGGGGTGGAGTTATTGGGGGGAAGCTCTCACTCAACTGTTTTGAGCTTTATAACTGGATGAGATGGTGCAGGACTCCAATATTGGGGAGAAACTAACTTAACATTGGGACTTGACTAGACTAAGTACATTTTAGTTGAATGACAGCAATTTTGTTTTCAAAATACTACAGTTTTTTTTTTTTTTTTCAAAAGGCAGCAGTGCAGTGCAACAAAATGCCATTTATTTGCTTTTTATTCAGTAAAATTATGTTTTTGCGACACATTACAAAACACACTGTGAGTTTAGATAACAAAAACACTGCAAAAATGCTTTTCTTACTTAGATATTTTGGCTGGAAACAAGATGAAAAAATCTAAGAATTGTTAAATCAAGAAGGATTTTCTAGACGAGTAAAAATTATTTTCTAATTTTCAGGGGAAAAAAAACAAAGTCAAAATTAAGTGAGTTTTTGCTTAGAACAAGCAAAATAATCTGCCAATGAGGTAAAAAAAACACTTAATTTTGACTTGTTTTTTTCTGAAAACAACAATTTTTACTCGTCTAGAAAATCCTTCTTGATTTAAGAATTTTTAGATAATTTGGCTGTAAACAAGACAAAAAATCTAAGTAAGAAAAGCATTTTTTGCAGCGAACAGACCTTAAATGTCTGTCTCTCACAAAAACAGCATTGGTAAATCTGATTCATTTAAGCAGTCGGTTCATTTGAACCGCTCAGATGATTTATTTAAATCATCATGCAAATGTGTTCCTGAAACTACCTTCATACGAAATAAATTTTCGTTATACACTATGATTCAAAACCATGGTGTCAGAAAGATATACATTTTTATTTTTTTAAATAAATCAATATTTTTTTTTATTACTGTTTTTTACTGTATATTTGGCCTAAAAAAATGCAGCCTTGTTGAGCAGAAGAAACTGAATCTTATAAAGCCCACACTTTTAAACAGTAGTTCAGCACATTATGGGCCAGCTTTACCAGTCTTTTGGCTTTAAAATAGTACTGTCAGGATTACTAAAGACGCACAGTATAGAATTAGCGCTGAAAAGGCACGGACACAGTTATTTTTGCGCCCAACCTTATTGAATATGCAATTGTAGGAGTTTCCCTTTCAGATGCAAAATGCATGGGAGGAGAGTTTTAAAATGAATCAAGCAATATGATTTACTAACGTTTGCATTTCAAATAACTGGTATTTGCACCATTTAAAACGCTCAAAAAAGCATGTCTTAAAGGTGTCATTGGGAGTTTTTTGAACATTAATGTGTGTTGGTAGTTTGTGTACACAACCACCCTACAATGATAAAAATCCACCCAGTGGTATTTTTTCTTTTTTTTTTTCTTTAAAAGTAATATCCCCATTTTAAAATAAGTTCATTCTCAGCTTCTTGTCGTTGTTACGAAACACATTTGATTGACATTAGCGTCTTACCTTAGCCCCGCCCTCATCAAGCTGAAACAGTCCGAATACGATCCTCATTGTGTCGACTCGGGTGCAAAGGAAGACTCTAATTGAGCGATTGAGGTGTTCTGTTGTTGGATGTAATAATGAACATAGTAGTAGTCATTTACTCCTGACATCTGAGCCTCAGAAGACGCAGAGGTTTAACTTTACTTTCGTTTTTAAATGGAAATGGCCAATCCTGTTCTACATAAGCATCTATCTTTGTGCTTTGTCTCGGTTTTTTATGCATCTTTGCAAATGGCCTTTCTTAATAATGTGCTTGTTGGCAAGTTTCGCCGATAAACACGGCTAAATGCAGCTAAACGCGGCTAAATGCGGCTAAAGTAAACATAATCCCAGAGAGGGGCGGGGCGAGCAGAGCTCGTGGCATTTAAAGGGGCCATGTCTTAAAATGAGCTGAAATTTTGCTGAGCTGATTTTGACATGGTAAAATGGTGTTTTTTTACACTACTATTGAGAATTTTTAAGCAAAGTATATTAGAGACTTTTCATTAAGACCCTAAAGAATCATATGAACTTGTGGAAAATGGGCATCCGATGACCCCTTTAAAGCAGGCGGTATTTTGCGCTGCTCTTGATAAATTGCACTTATCATTATGGAAATCATTTGGCTGCATCTGTGTTCTTTATTGTGCGAATTGTTATTAAATCACATGCAGAATTTTCCCCTCCCATTGGCGCTTTTATGGAATTGCACTCTAATACTAATTTGCCCTGTATAGTAAATCTGGCCCTTTACTAATCAATCCTACCTTATCAGTTGTGGTTATCCACAGTATTATCAGACAAACTTGCTCTTTTCAACTCTAAATCTATTGAGGATCTGAGCACTTGGATTGTTTTATAAAGAATAAAACCACTACAATAGCACATTTTACTGAAAACCACGCCACTTGTGGAACAGCCTACTTTATCAAAAGGGCAGCCTGACTGTATTTGAACTACTTTAAATTATGAGCATCTTGTAGCTTGGCAAGCTTAGGTTTCGAAGCAGCTTCCCTAACACTGGTGGGAAATAAGAGAGAAGACTCTGGCAGGCCCGCTGAAAGGCCTCCGACAGACGTGAGCGCAGAGGAAAGAATTTTTCCCCCCAAATTTGGCACTTTTTTCGCCTATTGGTCCTTCGCCTGACTGACTGACTGACTCGCAGACACCAGGTGCCGGGGGGAAACAGAATCGCTAATGCACCTGGAGCTTTTTTACTGCAGAGACAAGATCGCTGGAGTTTGACCGCATGCCTGAAACACACTAACTCTATACCCACCGACCTTTCTTTTGTTTTCGATTCCCGTTGTGTTCCCCACCATGAGATTTGTGGTTTGGGTTACTTAAATTCCCAGATATTGGCATATGGAAAAAATCTACTTGTCAAGCGTGCCGGTGGTCTTCTCATCTTCGGGTTATGTAATATTCATAGTGCGCAAAGTCAAAAGAAAAAAAAGTGAACAAGGAGCTAAGGGTTCAAGGGGACTTTCAGTCTGCAATCAGCCACAAACTAGAGTAGCGTTCAACTGGAAATACCATAAATTGTTTTGGTTGGCCTGTAGGATTGTATATATCCACACACATGGATACACAAACCGGGATTTTTGGATAATTGCATCTTCATTTCAAAGGGTAAACTACAAATCCAATAATGCAATATGCTTAGACAATACTTCCTGCCCCAGAATACGAAAACCTGCAGGCGCTGGAGGCGTTCGGAGCCAGCGAGGCCGCTTTCAAATATGCGAAGAAAAATCCATAATCCTGGCAAAGAAAGGCCCAAGGGGCTGGAAAATATGCACGGCATTATTAATGTACGTGAGCAGGCCAACAGAATTCTTGCTTTCTTTCTGGTAGCATTTCAACAGCAAAGCTGCACGTTCCAACAGGAGTTTACCGCCGTTTACCAGCGCGATAAAGGCATTAAAGAGCAAAACAGCTGAGCTTTCTCTCTCCCATCGTCTTTCAGCGCCGTTAAGAGGATGAAGACATCAAAGAGTTACACTGAGTCATAAACGTTGCTATGAAACGCTTGATTTACGGACTTGACAACTCTTGAATCTTAAGCAGTCCTGGAGGAAAGAGGAAGATGGCGGACACATGAGAATCTGAGCGTGAGATTATGATAACAGACTGCGAGAGCACAGCGGTTTGCGACTGCTGGGTCGTGACCCATTCAGGTTCACAAGTTTGGTCTGAAAGGGTCACCGAGAGCAAATTTGACTAAACATATGAAACTTAGAAGAGCCAAAGGCACTAAAAACACTGCATGAACAATAGGGGTGTAACGATTCACTCGTTTTCTATAACAAAACCTGTACAAAACGTTGATTTTTGAATTGCTGATTGTTGAGTCAAAATTAAGTGAGGTTTTGCTTAGAACAAGCTAAATAATCTGTCAATGGGGTAAGCAAATTTTTTTTATTTCCAACAGAAAACAAGATTATTTTTCTTACCCATTGGCAGATTATTTAGCTTGCTTCAAGCAAAAATGCACTTAATTTTGACTTTTTTTTCTGAAAACAAGACTTAAATAATTTTTACTTGTGATTCTACTCATCCTTTTTGATTTAAAGGGGTCCTATTATGCTTTTTCTCTTTTTGAACTTTAGTCAGTGTGTGGTGTGTATGTTTGGGCAAAAAAAAAAAACATCTACAAAGTTACAAATCTTAAAGTCCACTCCAAAGGGAGATATTTAGTTTTTTAAAAATCCCTTTTCAAGAACTACAACAAACGACTCCTTTGGACTATAGCGTTTGTTTTCCGGACGCTATTATGTCACAGCGTAAATCCCGCCTACGGAAATTCAATTCGTTAGCTGGTGGGGGATTCGCCTAACTTTAGCGATGTATTATGGACAGCCGCTTCTGGGATGCTTCAGCGAGCCGTAGGTCGGCTCGTATACACGCAAGCTTTAACTAAAGTGTCCGCGAACTGCTCCGGAATCCGCGCTGGAGCCACGCCATTGACGTGTGCGGTATAAAGGGTCAAAACCAAGCGGCAACCTCCCGCTCTCTCTATTGAAACCAACACGGAAGTGACTTAAACTGCAATTCATCAACTGGCCGCTAGAGACTGGCTGCAAAAGGGAGTCAATCCCATTGACTCCCCATGTTAAAATGCCCAACTTTACAGCAGAAAAAAGTATGTTTACAGCCTGGTACAAAAAGTGGTTTGGTCTATATAGCTAGTTTTGCCCTTCATGTCAACTGTGAGGGGGGTGAATTTTTTTACAACTCATCCGTTTAAGTTATATTAAGCCTTATTACACGGCTCTTTGGAATGCTTGATTCTGATTGGTCAGTTGAGACATTTGCAGGTTCGTTCTTTTCAAATAATCACAGCTCCAAAGTAATAACGCATAGCCGGTACTACTTGTATGTTTAAAATCCCTCCGTGCCAACAAAGATTACCGTTTGGCGCCATCTTGTGACAAACACTGGACAACCACAATTAACAATGGAAAATTTCGACATTAATCTATTTAAATTGTCTTACTAACGTACATAGTTTGAAGGTTAGTCACGTGGTACTATATCGTTCCGCGGAAGGATAAAAACAAATATGCCAATAAAAGGTTTCAAATTCATATTCATGTCCAGTTTTTTTCCTTATGTGGCAAGTAGCCGTGTAATAAGCGGGATAATGTACAGGCAGCCGGTAGTTATCGCAGAAATAAGCCCCTTCAGTGTGATCACACTGTCGGGGCTTATTTCTGCGATAACTACCGGCTGCCTGTACATTATCCCTTACTTAAAGTTCTGCATAATTGAGGGCGTGGCCACTTGAGTGACGTGGGATTGTCGCTTCTGTCACCACTGTCGCACTAGGCGGGTGTGGTTTCAGCAACCAGCTCCACCCACGTCCCGCCTCTTTGCCCATTTTCGACTATCCAGGAGTGACGTGCGATGACACGATTCCAAGATGGCGACGACCGACTCCCGCCCACTATAGGCTTCAAAAACACTCTTCAGAAACCTACGGGTGACGTCACAGACACTACGTCCATATTTTTTACAGTCTATGGTCAAAACACACGCAGAGGCTGCTGTAAAGACTAGTAATCATCCGTGGACTTGTCTGAGCCGCGCCGTAGACGTGCAGTGTATGGTAAGAAATTGATCCAACATACAGTGTAGATAGCTTCACTAGCCTTATGCTGCAGCTGGTTTCGGGCATGTAAATAATTAAATAAATTAGCACAATAATGATAATATCATGTATTGACGATCTCACAGGCTGACGATAGGACCAACACTACTGTAGCGTTTTATTTACTCACCCTCCATGCATCCTAGGTGTATATGACTTCCTGCTTTCAGACGAATGCAATCGGAGTTATATTAAAAATAATCCCAAGCTTTACAACGCCACAGACTGAACGGCATAGGCAAGTGTTTCTCTCCATCAGTCCAAAATAAGTCGATCCATTTGCTGCTTTGGGAAGGGGCGTGGCAGTACTGAATGTGTCTAAGCTGTTCGCCAATAGCAAAGCAGTGGGACTGCTAACCAATCACAATACATTTGGTTTTTGGTCTTTGGAAGGTGGAACGCGGAACTAATTGAGCCATTTGTGCCAGTCTGGGGAGAAAGCCATTGTAATGATTTAAATTATGTGAAAAATTATGCGTTTTTCGAACCACCAAGCATGAGAGCATGATTTAGTGCACCCAAAAAACAAAATAAAGACATTGTAAAAGAGCATAATAGGACCCCTTTAAGAATTTTTTTATATTTTGGCTGGAAACAAGACAAAAAAATTTAAGTAAGAAGTGTGAAGGAGAGATATGAGGAAACGAACAATGCTGTGCAATTAAGCAATGCAAAAAATGCTTTTCTTACTTAGATTTTTTAGTTTTACCCCATTGGCAGATTATTTTGCTTGTTTCAAGCAAAAACGCACTTAATTTTGACTTGTTTTTTCTGAAAACAAGAAAACTTTTAGTCATCTAGAAAATCCTTCTTGATTTAAGAATTTTTAGATATTTTGGCTGAAAACAAGACAAAAAAATCTAAGTAAGAAAAGCATTTTTCGCTTCATTTACTGCCTGTCACCAACACATTTTTTGTAGTTTTTCAGCGGTTCTCAGTCATACCATTGCAATTACCTGAGCAGTTGAAAGCTTATCATTAGCTAATATTAAGAAACATGCATTGTCTACATGTAGTACTCCAAATAAAGTTTAATTTATAGTTAATTATAGTTAAGTATATCAATAAGTCTTGAGTGATATATCAGTAAATATGCTAATAGATGTGAACTATACTTAGTTTGAAATAAATGTATTTTAAATATTTTACTTTTTCCTAGAGTAAATTTCTACATATGCAATTTGTCATACTATAGCATCATTAAACTAACATCTAACAATATTTTTTGCCCTTACTCTCTGACTCCATAAAGGCTGCTGTAAAATTTGCCCCCTGACTAAGCCTATAAAAAATATAGGGAAAGCATTTAAATAATTCTGTGAATGCATTTAAATAATGCAGAATCGAATCGTTAATTGAATTGCGTCAAATTTTATTTTTACCCAAAGATTCACAGGCCTAATAAACAGTATTTTGGCACAATTTTTATCTGTCACTTGGTAGAAGTTACCCACATTTGCCAGTTTCCCATATGGACAGTTTTTTTTTAATGATTGCAGGATATCTAAAATATGTGTGTCTTGTTAAACCAGAGAACCACTATTCTGGCACAGAGAAAAAAAATTTAATCGATTCACTGTTTACCCAAGGCCTAATAAACAGTATTTTGGCACAATTTTATCTGTCACTTGGTAGAAGCTACCCACATTTGCCAGCTGCTCACACAGACAGGTTTTGTTTATGATTGCAGGATATCTAAAATATCTGTGTCTTGTTAACCCTTATGCGGTCTTCGTTCTGGAATCACACTCATGGTCTTTGGGGTCTCTAGAGACCCCAGGCAACAAAACTTACATTTTAATAGTTTAATATAATAGTTTAAAGAAAAAAAGAAAAAATGTTTTTCCTGTTTATTAATGATTTTACTCCACATTTGTGCAGTTTTCGCAGTTATGCTTTTTTTAAAATATATATAAATTATTAAATAAATATATATTTTTAATAGGTTTAACCCTCTGGGGCCTGAGGTGTTTTGGGGCCCTGAAGAAGTTTTGACATGCCCTGACATTTGTGCTTTTTTCAGTATCTTAAAAACATATGAATGGTTAAAGTCAGATTACATTGTAATCAGCACATATTGGGCTACAATAATATGCAAGCAACATTAATGTGCATGTTTGTGTTTTTGAGAAAACTATGTTTATGCGTGGTTATTGAAAATCTAAAGTTTTGAAGTCACTGAAATAAGGCCATGAAGCACATACAGGACATTTCTTTACAAGACTTTAGATCATTGGATGTCGTAGGCTAGAATTTTTTCAACCAAATGATGTGAAAATCATCTCGTTCACTCGTTCAGAGAAAATAATATATTGATTTAAATTTTATAAAACATGTTTTGTGATCGAAAGGGATTATTCATAGGTGTGGCAATGGCCCATGAATATTTAGCAATTCACACCTGAAAGACAAAAGGGCCCTCCCTAATGGCCCCATCAATGTCTGACTTGACTATAGCAGGTAAGGAAACAATGTGAAAAGATTCAGAGAATGGAGTTTTAGATTATTTTTATTTTATTTACTATCACTGTATAAACAAAACATACATGATGAAGGTCAAAGACACATTATTGAGCTCCCTCATCTTACCACACAGATGTGCACAGACTTTGTGGCATTTCTGAAAACTTCTTCTGAATTCTGTTCAACAAATGAAACAAATCTTACCTGCTATTTTGTGTGCCATTAAAAAAATACAAAAAAAGTCAAAAACTTGTTTTACACTAGAATATCAGTGTAGTTGAACATCTCAAGTTTCTAGTGCTCTCAGAGGAAAACAGTTTGAAGGGACTCAAGGGAAAGAGGGCAGGATTCATCTTTTGAGCAGGTTTGAGATCACTACAAAAACAAAACAAACCAAAAATCATATCAGGATCATCTGTCAGAATACAGTCTATACTCTAGAATTTGTACTAATGTAAAAAAAAAGGACATGTAATATCTAAGAAACTAATAATTATCGTTTAGCACTATATTACTAATAAACGTGATGTAAACACACATTCAGTGTAAGCACTCATATTACTTTTACACTGTTATACAATAAAATAAATAAATAAAGTATGATTCTACATTCATAAAGATATCGTCATAAATGCATCTCACAGTCATAATCACATCATATTTCTAGAACATTATAAATATCCTGCCATTGTAAGAGATGCAATGCAATCAAACGTACTTCATAATGTTTCATTTGATAAAGTCAGGAATTTTAGTTTGGAATAAGTCTAACTAGTAAAATGTGTACATGTTTTGTCAAAGTAAATAACAGCGAAAGCTAGTAGGAAAATGAAAGTAAGACTTACTCATGTAAATGTCTCCTCCTAGGCTACTGGGTTTGCGTCGCATCGCGTCCTTCTTAGGATTGAGGTACATATAAGTCTTACTCCTCACAGCATGTCTTCGTTCAGTAAATAAACTGTAACCAAGATGAACTTGAAGTCATGTTGCTTTGTTGTGGTGATGTGGGAGTTTCCTCGTACAGATACTCCGGTCCTTGCCGCGCTAGTAGCACATGGCTAATTTGCATGGCAAAAGATTTCGCGATAGTGGGCGCGGTCACATTAGAGATAATTAGTTGAAACTGGATAGACTAGACATCTCCTTGGTTTCATATAGATTAATTTATCACAGATTATTTGTTTTTGATCAAACTTACTTTGTTTAAAAGCATAAATCTCAAGCTTTCAGTAGATACCACTTTTATGTTTGTGTGCTAAATATTCACCGTGTTTGAATGATATAAGTGACGCATTTCTAAAAGCAGTTCACGGAGACAGAGAAAACAGAAATCACCCTGTTTGTTTTCTTTATTCTAAATAAAAAAACACAACTTTCTGCTGTTCTTTTGAGTGTGCCCAAATAAAAGTACACGCTTTACAGTTTCCATCGATGTATATCTCTAATGTGTATGACTTAAACCGACAGAGCATTTTTAGTGTCTTTTGCGCTGATCTTAAAAAAAGTAGGTTGGTCACGCCGGCGTGACGGTCGGCCCCAGGGGGTTAAATGCAAAAACAGCTTTTTACGTAAAATTCACTTTATAAAATACCCACAATTTAAACTTTCATTCATGGGGATAACATGGACAATTTGATATGGTTTAGTGTAAGATTTTTGCCCATTTTGTGGAAAATGCAGTTTTAAAAGTTGAGTTCATATCTACATATTATGAAATCACAATTATTACAGTAAAAAATACTTTTTGACAAAGTTAAGCATTTTTTGTACTGAAACAAAACCAGTTCTATTACATATTGAGTAGCAGTACACAACATGAACATAAGAATGCAACAACAACATCTTTTTTATTATTATTATTATTATTTGACAAATTATAAGAGAGCAGTTTTTATGGTCTCCAAATGTAGTCCTGTGTGTTTCATGATATGTAGACATGAACTCAACTGAAAAAAACTTGTGAAAAGATATCTTTCAGGTGGTCAAATAGCAAAAAGCATATAGTGGAGCTCTGCAGCCACCTATTGGTAAAAGTATTTTTTTTACGTTTAAAACTGGATTTTCCAAAAGATGGGCAAACATCTTACACTAAACCATGTGAAATTATCCATTTTATCTCCATGAATGAAAGTTAGACATGTGGGTTTTTTATGAAAGGGAATTTTACAAAAAAAAAAGCTGTTTTTGTGTAAAAACCTGTAAAAAAATATTTATTTATTAATTTATATATATATATTTAAAAAATATCCTAAATCCTCCAAACACTGCACACATGAGGAGTAAAAACATTAATAAACAGGAAAAGACCAGTATTTTTTTCACACTAACATAAAATCAAGCTATCATTCCAATTTAATTTTTTATTTGTAGATCAAGATAGTGTTGACTGATTTACAAAGTCTCATACCATTTGGACAAAGGGAAACTTTTTGTTAAATTTTAGCGAACGCCATTAAACCAGAGAAACACTATGCTGGCACAAAGAAAAAAGAGAAAATTTCTGGATGTAATACAGGTTAAACAGGGCAGTTATTTCAAAGCATATGCAACAGACTGCATAAATTGACCACTTTTCCCACTTGCACCCATAATTTGGCAAAATGAAATCCCTGTAGAGCTCTGAAACGAACTAAAGTGACCTCTAAATCAATGGGCTCGCCGCACTTGACAAGGTTAGGCCCACCACAATTCAGTGCAGCGATCGTCTCACCTTGGATGGTTTGGCAGAACTTCGGGCTGCTGGTTTCGGCAGTCGCAGGTCCATCCGATGAAGAATGCTTTTCCCGGATCACTCGGTGTTCCCAGCCAGAGAAGGAATCCGCGGCCTGGCCCACTGGCTCAATGAACAGCCTTTCCTCTTCAGTCTGAACCAGGCCAGTCTGCGAGAAAACACATGAGGTGGAACAATCAGTGACGGCACGTAAGGAAGCCTTCATCTGGATAGCATTCGTAACTAGCATTCATAATGTTGGGAATGCTGAGAACTGTCCTGTAAGATATTAAAACAGAAAGTTAGCTTAAAGCAACAGAAAAGGAAAAATAATAGTTTACAAAGAGAGAGAGAATGTTTCTCAATAAATGAATTAATTAACAAATAAATAAAGGGACGTAATAAAAATATTTTTTCTTTTTTTTAATTAAATAGATATTAATATTTAGTGATTTTATTTTAATTACATTTAATATACATTTTATGATTAATAAAAGAAGTCATGTTTTTCAAATGCCAAAAATGTATTCATTACACATATGTGACCCTAAACCAATAATGAATAAATAAGCTTTCCATTGATGTATGGTTTGTTAGGATAGGACAATATTTGGCCGAGATACAACTATTTGAAAATCTGGACTCTGAGGGTGCAAAATAAATCAAAATTTTGAGAAAAATTATTTTTAAAGTCCAAATCAAGTTCTTAACAATGCATATTACTAATCAAAAATTAAGTTTTGATATATTTACAGTAGGAAATTTACAAAGTATCTTCATGGAACATGATCTTTACTTAATATCCTAATGATTTTTGGCATAAAAGAAAAACAGATCATTTTGACCCATAAAAGGTATTGTTGGCTATTGCTACAAATATACCCATGCTGCTTATGACTGGTTTGTGGTTCAAGGTCCAGCTATTTTAGCTTTTTTTTTTGTTTGTTTGTTTTTTTTTTTAAATATTATATATATATATGATATTCGAGATATTGACTGTACCTGAATAAACAGCAAAATGCCTGTGGACAGTTAGATTTGACATGGATCTAATTTGGATCTAAAATCAAATCTGTAGTGTCAACAAAGCCACATTTCTATAAAGAAAACTCTCGTTAATGCACTATAAAATTAGAAAAAAAATTGTCCATATGAAATTTACACTATATTTCAAATCTTCTGAAGTCACACGTTAGCTCTGTATGAGGAACAGACTGAAATTGAAGTCATACACTGAAAAAAAAAGCCGTAAAGTTTACGGTAAAAAACTGGCAGCTGTGGTTGCCAGAATTTTACCATAAAAAAATACGGTAGCAATGTTTTACATTTTACGGTTTTCATTTAAATTTACAGGCAAATACCGTAATTTCACTGATATCATGGTAATGTACCAACTTAGTAATAAAAATCTGTTTTGTACCTTTGTAATACTCTGATAACCACCAAAAGCAGGTGGTGATGATAACATCACATGATGAACCAAAGCCCATCACAAGGTGAATTTAAATAATAACTTATACAGTATAGAAGGTACACAGAGTCATTCACATAAACACTAAACACCATTATGGTAACACACATAAAATGGAAATAATGCAAAAAACATTAATTTAACAACATTAGATGTAACATACAACCCTAATGTACAAAACTGCCAAGAAAAAAAACTATGAAGAAAAAGTTATTTCAACAAAAAAACATAAAAAAAAAAAATGAAGAACAGGGAATTCTGGGAATGTCAATTTACGGTTGTTCACTGTAAATTTTAATTCTTTTTCATTTCCAAAAACAGTATACTCCCGTAAAATTACATGCACAGTTTTTCACCGTATATAGAAGGGGAACTTACCGTTAACCATTTCACAGGTTTTTACCGTAGCATTTTTACAGATTTTTACTGTTAAATTCACAGTCATTTTTTACAGTGTATGAACTACTTTTTTTAATGGTATTTAGAGCAGGACATATGGCTTTATAACGTGTTGGACCCCCTTACAAGAGGTTTAAATGCATCTAAGGCAGAGATGGGTAGTAACGAATTACATTTACTTTGTTACATTTTGTTGAGTAAATTTTTGGGGTAACTAGTACTTTTAGAGTATATTTAAAGATAGGTACTTTTACCCTTACTCAAGTATATTTATAGTGAAAAAACTTTACTTTTACTTCGCTACATTTGATGGCGTTCCTCCGTTACTGACAATATATATTATTTTATATTTTATATATATATATATATATATATATATATAAATTAATATATATATAAAAGGGCTCGCAAAATCGCTAGCCCGACTTCCCGGGGCTATTGTGTTTTCCAGTTGGGCTACCAAAATGTTTGACCGGAGGGCTCCTGCAGGTCCTTAAAAGCTCCTCAAATTTAAGGCCATAAAACGTTTTAAATATGTTAAATAGTATAATTAACGTCTTAATTATAATTAAAGAAGTCTTACAGTTGAGGACGGAAAGACGAGAATCGCAATAGGGCTGGATTAAATTTCAAAAGGCAATTATGTCATTGAAGAAATATGCATGCTGGGGCCGTTCCACAAAATGTGGCACGGATGTCTTTATATGAATGTATCTGAAGGGAACCGACTGTCCTCAGAAACGTGTTATTGGAATTTTCATTTCATGCCTGATAAAACTGCGTTAATGCTGCTTTGTGTACAGCCGTTACTATGGAAACCATACTATTTCAGCCATAGACTGTAAAAAAGCGCCCCCTCGTGACAGATAATTAATTTTTCATTTCCAATACATTTTTTTCAGCTGTTTATGGTCAAATGATTGCAATTTTCGACCCATGTTTTTATGCAGCAAACATAGAGTTGTAAATGTAAAAAGTTAAGGTGCCTTCTAAACATCTAAACAAGTACAGTAATATTTATGTTTTAAATAGATATAATAAATTATATACTCAATTTATCCCTTTTAATGGTATAAAGTATGAAATGCCATAGTGTAAGATATTTTGTTTTTGTGTGAGACTGTATCTGAATTTTACATCATGCCATTTTATGGCTTAATATTCTACTTCACATTGTCCAATCCCATTACTGTTTATTTTACTTGTGCAGATCTTAAAAAGGGTTATGAATTGCTTTAAATTAATATTTAAAAATTCTGCAAATACACTAAATGAAATAAATATAATGAAATGAATTACTTCCTTGATATTTATTTATATTTGTGTATTAAAAACATTTTTGATTGATTAGAATCTGATTTTCTATATTTTAAAAAAAATGGTCTTTTTTATTTGGCCTAATTAAATTAAATTTCGGGCTACCAAAATCTGAAGAGTAGGAAGGGCTACCAGAGATTTTGAAATTTTGCGAGCCCTGTATATATATATATATATGTGTGTGTGTGTGTGTGTGTGTGTGTGTGTGTGTGTGTGTGTGTGTGTGTGTGTGTGTATGTATATATATATATATATATATATATATATAGCAATATATATATATATACACACACATATATATATGTAGCAATAGCCAAAAATACATTGTATGGGTCAAAATTTTAGATTTTTCTTTTATGCCAAAAATCATCAAGAAATTAAGTAAAGTTCATGTTCCATGAAGATTTTTTTGTAAAATTCCAACTGTAAACATATCAAAATGTAATTTTTGATTTGTAATATGCATTGTTAAGAACCTAATTTGGACAACTTTAAAGGTGATTTTCTCAGTCTTTTTTATTTTTTTGCATCCTCAGATTTCTGATTTCAAATAGATGTATCTCAGCCACATATTGTCCTATCCTAACAAACCATACATCAATAGAAAGCTTATTTATTGAGCTTTCATATGATGTATAAATCTCAGTTTTGTCAAATTTAACCTTATGACTGGTTTTGTGGTCCAGGGTCACATATACTTTACTTCAGCCTATGTTTTCAAGGAGAGGTGTGTGGAAGCTTTCCAAACAGTTTGAAATTCAGGGTTTTCATTCATATCAATCAGTTCAGAAGTAACTAGTAACTAGCTACTAGAGTACTTTTTCCATCGGATACTTTTTTACTCTTACTATTAAGATTGTTACTTTTACTCTTACTTGAGTAAATATTTCCATAAGTGCTTATACTTTTACTTGAGTACAGATTTTGGGTACTCTACCCACCTCTGATCTAAGGTCAGAAAACACTGTAACATATTAGCACAAAAAATATATATATATTTTGAGCACTCAGTTGAAAATGTACACATAACGTATCAATCGTACTTGCAGGTTGTGGTTCAGAGACATTTGTTAGTCCAAATAAAGAAGATTAAAGAGAAGATTAGAGAAGCAGTCTTCAGTAAAATGACGAACACACAACAAAAGGTTTGAATTGTATTATTGCGGTCTCATGGAAAAAATAAATTTTAACCACTTATTCTTCACATCATCATCTTTCGGCTATGAAAACAAAACAAACTTGCTTTCACAGCGCAGAACGCAGCGTCTTCTTGACTAATGTAAACTCACTAACTATAGCAGAAGTGTTTGTGGGCAGGCAGGGATTATGCTAATGTTATTCAGTGACGTAGATCGGTAAAAGGCAGAACACATTAAGGCGATTCTGAGTCGACTCTTTCTTTTTAGAGACAGTATCTTTACATATAATGCACTTTTTTGATGAACAACTTTGCAGACTGCTTACATTGAAGGATAGCTATGTTACAAACTGCAAAGAAGGTTTTCAAGAACCCATATGACCTGCTCTTTAATCATTATGAACTGCTGCTGTATTGTACATATGACTTGGGGTGTGACGAGACAAGACGAGACATGAGACTGGGTTCACGAGACAAGACAAGATTTTTATACTTTTTTTTTTATATAGGGACAAAATGCATGTGTATTTTGATATGAACTTGTATTTTATGAAATTAAACTTCTATTTTAATTAATTATATGCAGTAATAAACATGTAAAATAAAGCTGCATGATTCTGGATAAATTGAAAAATCACAATTTTTCTAAAAGTCTTTTAAAATATATATATATATATATATATATATATATTCAAACAAAATAATGATTGAATGATTCAATGATAAATACTTTTCTAAACGTTCTGCACTTCCTGGCAGAAGAGGATAAGCGTTACAATACATTCAAGTGTTAAGATTAGGGCTGTGCAATTAATCGAAATTCAGTTTCGATTTCAATTTCGGCTTTAAACGATCATGAAAATGACCAGTGGTGCAATTTCGCTCCTCCATAAAAGCCTAACTTCACATGCAAATCAGCAAAATCATGTAACGTGACTTTCATAAAACAGGACGTGCTTGATTTATTAATGTTTCTTTGATGTTGAGCTTTTTAAAAGCTCAAGATGCGCGCCTAAAGGGTGATTATTCAAGTAAAACCTTGTCAGCTATGTCTTAATTGATCATAAACAGTTGAGAATGAAAATAAGTGTGTGTCAGTATATTGGATCCGTGTGGCACTTAAAGCTGCAACAAATAATATTTCTTCTGCCTCTGTCTCTGTGCTTAATATTAATAAAACGTAAAAATACAAAGAGAAAAACCACTCACTGCTCTTGAATGACTTTTTTCGTTTTAATAAGAAACAAAGCACGTTTAATTCTTACAGTGAAGACGCCGTTTTATTTTACGTTCAAATAATTACATTCAATTTCTGTAGCAGACTTGCATAAAAGTATTCAGTATTATTTTTTTCCAAAAAAAGGCACTTTTTTTCCCATTTGTATCTTTTTTCTGTTGTATTGCTATCTTTAAATAAATCACTAATATAAAGTTTTGGACCCAGTCATAATCGTGTTAAATAATTAGGATTACAATATTGACCAAAATAATCGTGATTATGATTTTTGCCATAATCGAGCAGCCCTAGTTAAGATACTTTCGTTTTGATCGGGAAGTGTTTATACCCAAACTATAAACCTTTATCCCAGTACTTCTGTTATTTAAATGTCTGTAACACAGAAATAATGATCATCATGTGGGTGAAAAGACTGTGTGGGTTTTTCTGCATCAGCAGCACCATGAATGTAGATTTTAATAGGGCTGTAGCGATACACTAATCTCACGATACGATACGATACGATACACGATATTCAGCTCACGATGCGATATATATCACAATATTTTGCCAACGATACGATTCGATACGATTCGATATAATTCGATACTATTCTATATAATTCGATACACTTACATCATTTTCTGATAGATTTAAAAGAGACAGAGTGATTTTGGTGACATCTTGTAAGTGTTTCATTTACTTGGATTGAATTAATTGAAATAAACTCAAAAAACATCAGACAGCTTGCAAAATAAATGCTGGACAAAATTAATCAAAGATGTGTTGAGAAAATTAGTTCCATTTATTGAAACAGTGCAAACTGTAGCTTACAAGCCTTTGTAAAGTAAATAAAATGCAACATTGCAATTTGCAATTAAAGGGATAGTTCACCCAAAAATGAAAATTTGATGTTTATATGCTTACCCCCAGGGCATCCAAGATGTAGGTGACTTCGTTTCCTCAGCAGAACACAAACGAAGATTTTTAACAAAAACCAGTGCAGTCTGCCAGCCAAATAATACTGGTGGATGGGCACCAGACCTTTAAAAGTAAGCAAAAACATGCACAGACAAATCCAAATTACACCCTGCGGCTCGTGACGATACGTTGATGTCCTAAGACACGAAACGATCGGTTTTTGTGAGAAACTGAACAGTATTTATATCATTTTTTACCTTTAATACACAGCCACGTCCATCTGTCCTGAGCACGAGCTTTGAACGCGCTCTGACGTAGTATACGCAAACGCAGTAAAGGGAAATAGGTTAAAAGTCCCGCATGAGTTTGCGCAAGCAGATGTAATCTTTTAGCTTTAAATTGGTTTGAACAATTAGGATAAGCGCAAGTAATTACCATTTTGAATAGCGGCTATACCCACAGTCTGTGTGCACTGTGTAAACAACGAGTGTTGTATACACGCGACAGATCGCTTCCGGTGTTTGCGTATTCTACTTCGGAGCGCGTTCACATGTGACGATCCGAAAGCTAACCTCCTGCTCAGGACAGATGGACGTGGCTGTGTGTCAAAGGTAAAAAAATGATACAAATACTGTTCAGTTTCTCACAAAAACCGATCGTTTCGTGTCTTAGGACATCAGTGTATCGTCACGAGCCGCAGGGTGTAATTTGGATTTGTCTGTGTGTGTTTCTCTTTCCTCTAAAGATTTGGTAACCATTGACTGCCATTATTTGACTTCACCGGTTTTTGTTAAAAATCTTCGTTTGTGTCACCTACATCTTGGATGCCCTGGGGGTAAGCAAATAAACATCAAATTATATATAAAGGGATCCCTTTAAGCAGGCGGGTGCTGGATTTATATTCGCCGCCATTCTCTGAATATCCTCACTCTGACTTGGTAAACAGGAAGAGGTAGACGTCTGCGTCTGTGTAAAGTTAGTACGGGTAACTTGCTCTACAGCAACACTAGCGGCTGGCTGACCAAATCGCTCTTCCTGCAACGCGAACAGGGGTAAACAACACGGGGGATTAGAATGGGACGTATGTATCGATACTCGTGGCTAAAAAATCGATACTTTCTTTGGAAAAAAAATATCGATTTATATCGCAGAATCGTTAAAATCCTCCAGCCCTAGATTTTAATGTATTCATCACATTGTACACGTCAATGGAGCGTGAGCAGCGCGGTGTGAAACAGTCGTAATAGACACTGCTGAATTGTTATCATTCAGGAATAAGATCACGTGGGTGTCTGAATAGATTGTGATCTTTTAACAATTAATCGCGCAGCTCTAAAAACACAACACAAGGATATCGACACGTTAGACGCATTGGATCTCGCGGATTCTCGTGCCACGAGATCTCGTCACATCCCTACATATGACATAACGTAAATTTTGTGTGAACTAGTTGATTAAGATTGCATAGGGAATCTCCAATGATGTGCTCCAGGAGGGAGCTGATGTGTTTTCTATGACAGCAAAACCAGGATTATTTATCATGAGCCCCTCTGAGGATCTCACATACACTGTGCGTTAGCCTTGTTTCCCCTCGGTCTAACTGTGACACCCCTCGTGGCTTCAAGGGCACAAAGATGTGAAATGTGAGAATAATTTATCTCTTGTTGCCAAGTCCTGAAATACCAGCGTTCAGTCAAGTCTGGATTGACGCTGCATCCGCAGTACAACGGAGGCTTCCACTGGAGAAAAGAGTGGAAAATGCACATGGATGGAGGTGAGGGAGATGTGCATAGAGCCCCGGGCAGGCGGCGGAGGAGGAGGAGAACATGGGAGTGCTGACAGGAAGTTGCCCACAGAGGCTGTAAAACACACGCTTTCATCACAACATGTACAGGCAAACCCCACATGAACCAGGTTAAACAAAGTACAGTTACATATGGCTACACTCTGAGGAGAGATAGAGCCGTAAAAACCGCCTGAAATGACATTAACAGGCAGGAAGACCTTGTTTTGGTCCTCTCCAACTTCAACATTGTTTAAACAAGCCTACTAAGTAGAAGTTAGTAGAATGAGGTCTGAAGGTTGCTGTCCCAAAACCTACTGAGCTCCCTACATAGACAGCATTTATGCAACCTTCTTTCAGACAAAAATCAACATTTGCGTCAGATGCATTCTTCACAGAGAAGGCAATCCTTCAATCCTTGCAACAAGCTCAATAAAAAAAATTGGTAACTGCAACTATAAATATGATTTCCATCATGCAAAAAATGCGGACAGAATCACGTAATCCAGTCATAAAAATGAGAATTTACAGTATAATGCAGAATATCATGGCATTTGGCACATTTTGGATGAATAAATCAAAAGTAGGACTGTACAATAAATCAAATGGCGATATGGACTAGTGTCTGTAAATATTAAAGCGCAGTAAGATTGCTCTGTGTACAAACTCAAGCATGCAAGTCTCTCGTGTTGTTTTCAGCATCTGCCATCTCACTATTTTGAGGAAACTCCACATGAACTTAATTTCCAGAGCTGCCATGAGAGTCACTTCATTGTTAAATTTTCATTTACAATTTAAAAGATTAGTAAAACTGATGTTTCTTGCTTTCGTTTTGATGCACTCTCAATTGCAAAGAAATATGTAATGAGTATTTCATACATGTTTATAGGCTTGAAAAATTACCAAGATCAAGACAGTGCTTATAGTGACTGTAGGCTATAGAGATGCTAAAAAATATAGAAATTCAATTTAGCATTTACAGTTGAGGTCAAATGTTTACATCCCCCTTTCAGAATCTGCAAAATGTTAATTATTTTATCACATAAAATGCATGTTATTGCTTATCCAGTACTGACCCAAATTCTTTAGTTTTTCAGCATTTTTGTGTATTTGAACCCTTTCCAACAATGACTGTATGATTTTGAGATCCATCTTTTCACACTGAGAACAACTGAGGGACTCATATGCAACTATTACAGAAGGTTCAAACGCTCACTGATGCTTCAAAAGGAAACACGATGCATTAAGAGCCGAGGGGGTGAACATTTTTTGAATTTGAAGATCAGGGTATATTTAACTTATTTTGTCTTCTGAAAAGCATGTATCTTCTGAAGGGCAGTACTAAATGAAAAAAAGTATGATATTTAGGCAAAATAAGAAAAATGTTCACATCTTCATTCTGTTCAAAAGTTTTCACCCCTGGCTCTTAATGCATTGTTTTTCCTTCAAAACGAAGTCATTTTTATAAATTCAGCTATTATTTTCTCTTGTGGACTATATGTAAACATCTTATATGTGAAATATCGTATTCAGGTCATTACTAAATAAACAATAACATGCATTTTGTATGATCCCTCTTATTTTGGTAAAATAATTAACATTTTGCAGATTCTGAAAGGGGGATGTGAACTTTTGACCTCAAGTGTATATACAATAAAAAGTCAGCTTTGTATTCTTTTTACAATTTTGAATGAAATGCGAGTTATGAATAATGAAAATTAGTTTGTGTCTCCTTATTTTATTCATCAGGGTTTATACCATTAAAGAAGAAACCACATTTTCCGTACTTCAAAAGTCACGGACCGTTTTTGACAATAAAGGAAAAACACAATAAAAATAAAATTAAAAATCAAAACAAAATTTCAGATTTCATTGAACCCTATTATAATAATTTATTAAACTGTTAAAGTTTTATCAAATCAGTTAATTAGATAGGGTTTTGGATTATTGAAATGTAACAAATCCAGAAAAAAAAAAAACAGAAAACACAAAATTTGGGGAAAATAATATAAAAATTGGGAAAAAATAAAATGCATAGGATTTCATTTTTGTTAAATATTTTATAATTAGTTGTTAAATTGAGACTATTGGATGAGACCACAACTAGAACTGAACTGCTTTATGGCTCAATCACATCGATATTGAACTAAACTGAATCAACATTGAACCAGTGTTGTTTTTGACAACCATCTTAGATTTAGTCTTAGTCTTTTGCACTAAAATGCTTATTAGTTTTAGTCAAATTTTAGTCACTTCTATATGTGATAGTTTTAGTCCAATTTTAGTTGTCGAAAAGTCAAAAAGGTTTTAGTCTAGTTTTAGTCGACGAAAAGTCAAAAAGGTTTTAGTCTAGTTTTAGTCAAAAAAAGGGGACAAAGTAGTCTTTTAACAAATGAATGTAGGTCAGTAAGTATTTTGCTGTTGGGTAGTGTCACTTATAAGTTCTGAAAATAGCAGATCTATAGTTCAACACAATGTGAGCTTCCGGATCGACTATTTTCACCAATAATTACAATAATGAAGGAATGTTTTAGAACATAAAAGACAAACAAGGATGGAATGCTAAAACGGCTTGCCATACTAGTATAGCAAAGAGTATTTAATGCTAAAACGGCTTGCCATAGCGTCAGATACTTTTTAAGTTTTAATTGGCATGCACAATAAGCGGAAATGTCATGCATTTTAAACGTCTGACGGACCACCCACTAACATTTTCGTCTATTCTCGTCTCGTCAACGAAAACTCACACACGTCTCGTCATGTTTTAGTCATCAACGAGCCATTTTTATCTCGTCATCGTCTCGTTATCGTCATGAAAAAAAGTGGCGTCAACGAAATGATTTCGTCATCGTCATCGTTGACGAAAACAACACTGCATTGAACTCATTTGAGCTGAAAAATAAACATCATTGCTGCCTTTTGTAGAGCTGCTTATTGCTTAACTGAAATTGTTTCAAAATTAATGAACCTTATGCTGTTATTGATCTAATCTGAACCAACATTAGCTAACTATTTTCTTTCTAGAGCTGCTTGACAGCAGAATCTCAGTTGTCTCCATAGTTTTGTTTCCATAAATGATTCTGCTGTTTTTACTGCAAAGCTGCTTTGACACAATCTGTATTGTATAAAGCGCTATGGAAATAAAGGTGACTTTTCTAAAGACACCATTCAAAATTGCATTTCCTCGCCTATAGATGACCCACGGAGAGAACCGCTTGCGTCAAAGACAGATGTCAGACGGGGCTTGTTAAAACAGCCAGCTGATCTTCAGCTCATCTGCACAGCCGTCGAGAGCCTCACATCTGCTCGCTGTCAGTCTCACTTTAGGTGTCAAAAACCTCCTCGCCACATGTGGGTAGAACATTTACAATAACGATGAGCTCATTTTCCACTGAGTCAGCCTAAAGATGGATGAGTCAGGGTGGTCAACTAGTTGTCGGTTTATCAATAAGGTTGGGAAGAACATAACCAAGATCACAAACCTTAACTAAGGATGGTCAGATTACGTAAAATCTTGCACTCTAACCCATCAGACAATTGACAGCTTGCGATAATGGAGTGCCATTTCTCTTTCAGCCGTTTGATTGATGGCATTTCACGCAGGCATTCAAAGGAAGTTTGAAGGATGGAATGATCGTAATGGGACCAAAGTCAGGGAAACTCTTTCTCAAACAAACACAGCCTCTCTCCCATGGGTGGGCCTGGAATGCTCACAACCACAAAGTCAAATAACCAGCACACATTCAAAGTGTGGTTGGGGGAATCTCACGAAAACATGTCAATGTCACATTTCAGCTTAGAATCAAAAGATAAATAAGAAGAAATTGTATTTTGCATAAGAAATTGAAGTCTGTTTTTAGGATGGTAAAAATTGAATGCATTGCAACATTATTTTAATGACTTTCAAGCCAGATTTTTTTGGCCTTAGTTACTAATAAAAGGAAGTAACTGCTAACATGATGCATAACTATTTAATAATAAAAAAGCTTATATTGGTGATTCTTATATTGGCAAAATGCAAATAACAAAATTCACTAGAAATAAAAGTGCTTATTTAGGACAGCATATGCTGCCATTTAAAAGTTTAGAGTTGCATTTTATTTATATATTCAATATTTTAAAAGACGTCTTTTTTGCTGACCAAGGCTCTTTTTTTTTTTTATCCAAAAATATGGTGAAAATATTATTAAAACTTAAAATAAATGTTTTTTTATTTCATTACTCTAGGATAAAGTCTTCAGAAATCATTCTAATATGCTGATTTGCTGCTTCAGAAGCATTTATTATTATTATCAATGTTGAAAACAGTTGTGCTGCTTTATATTTTTGTGGAAAGCATCATAATTTTCTCAGGGTTTTTTGATGAATATAAAATTTCTTTGAAATAAAAATCTTTTGTAACATTATAAATGTCTTCACTGACACTTTTGATCAATTTAATGCATTCTAGCTAAATAAAAATATTAATTCATTTAAATAATAATATAATGCTTTTAAAAGTTTGTAGTTGTTTTTCCAAAAAATAAAGTTTTCTGTTTAATTTATTTGCATTTTGTTTTTGTTTTTCTGAGCAAAAATAAATATCATACATTTTCCCTAATTTACAGAAGACACCCACTAAAATGTCATTCAGTGTAACAATCTTGTCAGGCATATTTACAAAATTTATAAATACTAATTAGTTGTAATTGTACATTTTAAAAATTGGCACTATCCTAGGTTTTGCCCATTTGGCAGTAATATTTTTCACTCTATTTATAACACAATGAAATTTAATATGCTATATTATTTTATATATTTTAATATATACAAGTCAGAATAAACATGTTTTTACATAAATATCGTGTTACACTGAATGACAATGTAACATTATTTCAACCAAATTTTGACATTTTATTTTCCAAAAACTTATTTGAAACCTTAAAAGTAGACACTTGCATTTAATGTGCTTTCTATGGACATAAAATCACAATGTAAATTTCTTTTGATGTGGACATCTTAATGTCTTTGATCCATATATATATTAATGTTGAGTTGCCACTTAATGTCCATAATTATGCTAAAAATGGGAGGTTTGCATTATTGTAATGAGAATGGTAAGAAGAATGTCACAATAACAAAAAAGGGACATTTATTGTCTCCAAGCAAAATCTGATTTCTTTTTTTTTTTAGGGTGAAATACATCCCCAAAATGTTCTTGACAGGTTTCATGTATAAACACACAGAATTACATATTCATGATTTTACATCAGTGACAATCTCCCAAGAAACTGAACTCCACTCACCAGTCCACCACATGCGTCCAATGAGGCGAAGGAATCTGTGTGATTGAGAACGGCTCCGGTATAAAAACACCGTCGGAGCCTCAGAACAGGCTCGTGCTGAACGCTGCCCTCCACGCTCCTCTCCTCCGTCACAAACCCCTCAGCCAGGAAAGAGTCGTCTCTCTGGAGCTGCAAGTAAAGCTCCTTTCCAAAAGCAGGCAGCCGTAGAAACAAGCGGTCGTCCTGCTGATGGTCCGAGCGTCGTCTGCGACCCCTGCTCCACCTGTAGGCTCCCTGGAGCAGGTGCACCTCGTCCGACCGCAGCTCCTGCGGTACGACCACATCTGTCTCGTACATGGCAGAGTGCGCTAGGAGACATGCAACATGTTGTATTCAGAATAGCAGTGCAATAAGTATGTAGTCAAGTCATGGATCCCAAAAAAAGGTTTCCATGACCTTCTCAGCCATTCGAAATTACTGTGTAAGAATTCACAAAAACATTTTCCAAAGATTATACTCAATTTCATGCGAGGAAATCTTTTAGCACTGAGCATAACCAGAAGCATCTCTTCGATTGTTTAGGATTTTAATCATTTCCATGACTTTTCCAAACCTATGTACAAATAAATTTGTTTGAATTCCCTGATATTTCCAAGTTCTGTGGGAAAAAATGCCCTACTTCTAGTTTTATAAGCCGGAGTTGAATTTACAAGTCTGCCTGCAGTTAGTTAAAGAAGGATACACGTAAGGAGAGAAAAAGTTGTTAAAAACATTATATATGGAAACAGAGACGGTACGGGAGAGTTCATAAAATGAAAGTGGACTGGGTTGCACAGAAACATAAGAAGTACACACTCAAAAGCTAGTAGGCTGCCTACCTAGACTGCATTTTTTGGGCATCATACAGCTGCCTGAGCTCACATGCACTCTCAGCACCGTGATGTAACATACGCTCTTTGCCAACAGAGTTTTTAGTGCCCGTAATGCCTAAAAATGCTGTCTAGGAAAGCAGCTCACCGGAGTACAGAAGACTCACTATCTGGCTGCCTACTAAGACAGTATTTTTGGGCATCATGTAATTGCATGAGCTCACATGCATTCTTGGGCATTAGATATAAAATTATATCTAAATGATATAAAAAATGCAACAAAAAAAAGTATCATTTTGAGATTTCTGTACCCTAGTACGCTGACTAGAAAGCATTTTTGGGCATCATGCAGTTCCATGAGTTTACATTCACTTTCAGCCAAGAGAATGTGCCTAAAATACCCACAAAAACTGTCTATGCAGCAGATAATGTGACTTCTGTACCCTAGCAAGTTGACTATCTAGACAGCTTTTTGGACATCATACAGTTCTCAGCAAAGAGAACATCTAAAATGTGCCTAAAATTCCCCCAAAGCTGTCTAGTCAGGCTGTTTTTGTGCCCTAGTAAGCTGCATGATCATATAGCTGCATGAGCTTGCATGCAATCTCAGCCAAATTAATGCCTAAAAAGTGATTAAAATTCCCCCAAAACTGTCTAGTTAGGCAGTTCACTACACAGAGAATGACTTCTCACTCTTGTAAGATGCATAAAACAGTTGCATGAGCTTGCATGTATTCTCAGTGAAGAGAATGTTTAAAATGCCTGCAGAGCCCCCTAAAAATGGTCTAGTTTGGCAGTTCACTACATAGATAATGTGACTTCTGTACACTAGTAAGCAGAACATCTAGACAGCATTTCTGAGAATCATGCAGTTGCATGAGCTCACGTTCACACTCGGCCAAGAGAATGTTTAAAATGTGCCTAAAATACTGACAAAAACTGCCTAGTTGGGCAGCAGATGATGTGACTTCTGTACCTTAGTAAGCTGACTATCTAGACAGCATTTTGAGCATCATACAGTTGCGTGAGCTTGCATGCGATCTCAGCCAAGTGAATGACTAAAATTTCCCCAAAAACTGTTTAGTTAGGCAGTTTACTACACAAACAATGTGACTTCTGCACTCTTGTAAGATGACTAAAAGACAGCATTTTTGGGCATCATAGAGTTACATATAGCTTGCATGCATTCTCATCAAATAGAACATTTAAAACGTATAAAATGTGGCCTAAAATTCCTCCAAAAACTGTCTAGTTAGGCTGTTCACTACACAAAGAAATTGACTTTTGTACCCTAATAAGCTGACTATCTAAACAGCATTTGAGCATCATACAGTTGCTGACATGCAATATCAGCCAAGTGAATGCCTAAAATGCCTAAATGTGCCTAAAAGTCCGCCAAAAACTGTCTAGAAATCTAGAAACAACATTTTTGGGCATAATACAGTTGCATGAGCTTGCATGCATTCTCAGCTAATAGAACTTCTAAAATGCTTACGATGACGCCAAAAAGTGTCTAGCTTGGCAATTCACCACATACTGTATAATTTGAGGTCTGTACACTAGTAAACTGACTATCTAGACAGTCTTTTGGGCATCATATAGCTCTATGAGCACACATTCACTCTCAGTCAAGAGAATGTCTAAAATGAACCTAAAATACACACAAAAACTGTCTGGTTGGGCAGCTCACTACACAGGCAATGTGACTTCTGTACCTTAGTAAGCTGACTATCTAGACAGCATGATGGGCATCATACAGTTGCATGAGCTTGCATGCATTCTCCGCATTCTCTAGAATGTCCTTAAAATTCCCCCAAAAATTGTCTAGTTAGTGTGTAGTTAGGAAGTTCACTACACGGAGAATGTGACTTCTGCACTCTTGTAAGATGACTTTCTAGAAGACAGCATTTTTGAGCATAATACAGTTGCATTAGCTTGCATGCATTCTCAGCCAAGGGAACATCTAAATACCTACAATGCCCCCAAAATGGTCTAGTTTTGCAGTTCACTACATAGATAATCTGATTTCTGTACACTAGTAAGCTGACTATCTAGACAGCACTTCAGGCATCGTACAGCTGCATGAGCTTACATGCACTCTCACCAAAGAGAATGTCTAAAAAGCCCCAAATGTTGTCTAGTTAGGCAGGAGAATGTGGCTCCTGTACTCTTGTAAGATGACTGTCTAGTAGACAGCAGTTTTGGGTATCATGCAGTTGCATGAGCTCACATGCTCTCAGCCAAAAGACTTTCTAGAATGCATAAAATTCCTCCTAAAATGCATAAATGTTATATAAACTGTCTAGTTAGTAAGCTCACTACACAGAAAATGTGGCTCATGCACTCTTGTAAGATGACTATTTCGTTGACAGCATTTTGGGCATCAAACCGTTACATTAGCCTGCATGCACTCTCAATCAAGAATATGTCTATCATGCAGTTGCATGACCTTAGATACTTTCAGCTGTCTAAAATGCATAAATGTCTAGGTAGGCAAAAAATTACACAGAGAATGTGACTGCTGTACATTAGTAAGCTGACTATCTAGACAACATTTTTGTGCATCAAACAATTGCATGAGCTTGCATGCACTCTCAGTAAAGAATATGTCTAAAATGCATAAAATGTTAAATAAACTGTCTAGTTAGTAAGCTCACTACACAGAAAATGTGGCTCCTATACTTTTGTAAGATGACTATCTAGTAGACAGCAGTTTTGGGCATCATGCAGTGGCATGAGCTCACTCTCAATCAAGGATATGTCTTCATATTCATGCAGTTGCATGAGCTTAGATGCTTTCAGCTGTCTAAAATGCATAAAATGTCTAGGTAGGCAAAAAACTACACAGAGAATGTGACTGCTGTACCTCAGTAAGCTGACTATCTAGAAAACATTTTTGTGCATCAAACAATTGCATGAGCTTGCATGCACTCTCAGTCAATAATATGTCTAAAATGTTAAATAAACTGTCTAGTTAGTAAGCTCACTAGACAGAAAATGTGGCTCCTATACTTTTGTAAGATGACTATCGAGTGGACAGCAGTTTTGGGCATCATGCAGTGGCATGAGCTCACTCTCAATCAAGGATATGTCTTCATATTCATGCAGTTGCATGAGCTTAGATGCTTTCAGCTGTCTAAAATGCATAAAATGTCTAGGTAGGCAAAAAACTACACAGAGAATGTGACTGCTGTACCTCAGTAAGCTGACTATCTAGACAACATTTTTATGCATCAAACAATTGCATGAGCTTGCATGCACTCTCAGTCAAGAATATGTCTAAAATACATAAAATGTTATATAAACTGTCTAGTTAGTAAGGTCACTACACAGAAAATGTGGCTCATGCACTCTTGTAAGATGGCTATTTAGTAGACAGCATTTTTGGGCAACATACAGTTAGTTGCTTGGGCTCACATGCCCTCTCAGCACTGTGATGTAACATGCACTCAGCCAAGAGAGCGCACGTGACGTCACAACATTTCTTTCCGCCTATGAAGTCCAAAAAAGCTGTCTAGGTAGGCAGCTTACTAGGTTTTGAGACGCAGCCAACATCTTGAAACGTAACCTGGGTGGTAAGCCCCTATATGGCTCTTAAATAAACGATTTCATCTTAATTGAAACAACGTGGCTGAAACTTTTTCAGCAAGCAGCAGGAAAAATATGCAGTTTAGAATAATATAAGAAGTCGAGGACAAAGTACGCCGATAAATGCTCCAGACGAAAAATTACCATGGTAACCGCAGTTTCCGCAGTTTTTGTAACTACTGCAAGACAATAAGTTAATGCGGGAGTAGTGCAGAAGTCTTCATATTATTTCTGTCATTTCAATTATTTTATTTTTTCCCTAGTGCCAATACTGGTATATCTACCTGAAACTGGTTACCATGGTGAATTTCTGTCAGGAGTATCGCAGGTGCTGCAGTCTTACCTGATGTTGCCTTCAGTCCGATGCGAAAGAAGATAAAAGACAAGAAAAGCAGCATAGTGTCATGGCCGTGCATTTTTTATGAGTAATATATCGTAGAGCAACAGTCTGTGTGAAGAGAGCAGGCAGTGTGCGCCGGCGGAGCAGCAACAGCGGACTGACGCGAAGTTTCAGAAAGTTTAATTACAGCAGACGGGGAACTCAACTTCAGGCAAAAGCCCCGCCCCCTACAAAAGACATCCCGCCCCATCAGTGTTCGGATTGGTCGACGAGATCCAAGTAAATAGATTCCCGCAGCGTCATTGGCTCCTGGTTCTGTCAGTCTGTAAAAAGGGCCGGAACAGTACACGCGGTCCCAGATCTATTGAGAGAAAGGCAAACCAGGCGTTTGTTTAGAAGCGGGAGCTGCAAGTCAGTCAGGTATATTGACATTAATTATTAGACGGACTGTCAAGTATAAATGAAGCGTATTAAATGCAAAAAAGTAAAGAAGAATTTGCTAAGTTTTAATATCTAAAACCAATAGCTGGGAGAAAAGACCAGCCAACTTAGGCTAGTTTTATATATATGTATTTTTTTGGCAGGTTATCTGCTGAAAATAAAATTTTAAACCAGTCTAAGCTAGTTGACCAGCTCTTGACTTGACTCTTGACTTAAAGTTACTTTTATTCAACCAGCAAGTTTTTTTTGTTGTTGTTTGTTTGTGGTTGACTGGAAATGACACAGGCTTCTCCCAAAAGATAATAAGACAATGTACAAGAGGCATCATTGTGGAAAAAAATATTTCTCAGCTTTTATTTACATTTGAACAAAAAGTGGCATGTCCAAAATTATTCATACCCTTTGCAAACTGGCAAACTGTCACAGTCTATGGGAAAATCCAAAGTTCTATACCATTCCAAATAGTCCAAGCTGTTCTAAAGAAAGGGCTATAAGACCATATCTAGACCATATCTAAATGTTTTGAAGTTCCAGTGGCTACAGTGCAAAGTATTATTTAAAAATACAAGAAAAAATACTGTGAAAAATCTCAGAGGATGTGGTTGGAAGCCGAAAATGACACCTGTGCTGGCCAGGAGGATAGTGAGAGAGGTAAAAAAGAATCCAAGAATCACCACCAAGGCCATCCTGATAAATCTGCTGGTGGCAACATCTCAAGGCAGACAGTCCAATGGACACTGCACACCGCTGGGTTCCACGCACACAAACTGAGGAGGACACCACTTCTCTAGATAAGGCACACAAAAGCCCACTTGCCCTTTGCAAATGCTCATCTGGACAAAGAAGAAGATTTCTGGTCTTCTGTTTTATGGTTAGATGAAACAAAATTTGAATTATTTAGTCTCAATGATGTAGCCTTTATTTGGCATGAAAAAGGAGAAGCCTTCAACCCTAAGAACACCATGCCCACTGTCAAACATGGTGGTGGGAAACTAATGTTTTGGGGGTGTTTTTCAGCCGGTGGACCATGTCACTCGGCAGCCATCTTTGAAACGCCTCTTGGGCATACAAGTGCAGCTCCTATCTCTTTGAATGGGGAAACATCAAAATCTCCAAAACTGTTCACCAAGCTTACGATTACATTTCATATTTGAAATCACCAATGAAATCTGACAAGAACTGCCTCATAAATATGGTTCCTTGTGCTCCAATAGCATTTAAAAAAACACTTATTTTTCTGGCTAGATAAGCCAGTGAGCATGCGCAGTGCTGAGCGCACGTCTTAGAGCACCAATTGTTTCTATAGCAACCGGGACTTCTATAAATATATGTCTATGCTTCTAACGGCAGCTGCAGTGACATGCTGACTTTACTAATCTATGATTGGCCGTTTCATTAAGAAGGCGGAGCTTCATGGCTATATTGAGTGTTACATTTTTCCCCATTCAAATCTACACGAGTGACACGTCTTGGGTATTCTAGTCTTTGTCAAAGTAAACGGCACCATGAAACTGGAGCAATACATCAAAATTCTCAACAACAACATCAGGCAGTCTGCAGAGAAACTTGGCCTTGGCCACCAGTGGACATTTCAGCACGACAACGACCTTAAACACAGAGCAAAAGTGGTGAAGAAATGGTTAGCAGACACGTTTTGCAGCTGCCCAGCCAGAGACCTGACTTAAATCCAATTGAGAATCTGTGGAGGGAGCTAAAGATCAGGCTGATGGCAAGAAGACCCTCCAACCTGAAAGAGTTGGAGCTCATCGCTAAAGATGAATATAGGCAAAAATACCAGTGGAGACATGCAAAAAGTTGGTCAGCAATTATAGGAAGCGTTTGCTGTAATAGCCAGTGAAAGCTTTTCTATTGATTATTGAGAAGGGTATGAATAATTTTGGACATGCCACTTTTTGTTCAAATGTAAATAAAAGATGAATATTTTTTTCCACAATGATGCCTCTTGTACATTGTCTTATTATCTTCTGGGAGATGTCTGTGTCATTTCTAATCAAAAAAAAAAAAACTTGCTGGTTGAATAAAAATAACTTTAAGTCAGAATTTGCCAGGGGTATGAATAATTTTGGGCTTGACTGTATATAGGCCAGAGACCAGCTAAACCATTTAAAAATCAAACAAATCGCAAACTTAGCAACAACTTGTCAAATTAAGTAATACTGTTGATAATAATTAATATTCAGTTACTTGTCATTAAAAGTGATTTGTGTTTTCGTAGACCGCTGTTCCTTTCTAATAAAATATCTAATAAGTTTTATACCCAATTTGTTTAAATAACTTAACCACAGTCGCATTGAACCTTCATGCTGTAATTTAAAACCTTGCAAGTCAAAATAATGACATCAATGTTTCCACAGAATTATTTGCCATTTTATATTAAAAACTTCAATCAGCTTGAACTAAATAATCACAATCAATTATATAAAGAAATTCAAATAACAAAGACCTGACAAACCCTCTTTGTGTTATTGACATTCTTTAACATAACCTAAGACGTATTGTGAATTCTTATATGACAGGATACCATCTCCGTGGCGTATGCTGGCAATGCCTGCTTGCTGTAATTGTGCTTCATCAGTTTTAGAAGCAACAGATGTGATGCATTATTACTAATGTAGAGCATGTGCAGACCTGGATAACGTTATGGGTGAGTATCGGTTTAAGTACTGGATGATTATAATATATTGGGCTGAAAATGGTAATTTTGAATGTTCATTATTTAGTCGTCAAGTCATAAAGTGGGACAACTATTTTCCATAAACAGTCCATATACAGTGATTAAAAGACCAAAACTACATGGGGTCAGTGCTATTTATGCAACATAACACAACAAGGCCTTTGCATTTGTGACAATAAGCCTAGTGTCAATATGCAATAAGAAAAATAACAGAAAATGCATTGCATAATGTTTTTTGTGATGCATTTCAGAAGTCAGAATAGTTCTGAATTACATTTTAGAGCTAAACAATGTTTTTGTGTAAGAAGTATCTACATTGCATTAATTCTGTAGATTCTCTTTCAACAGTATGAACAAAGAAAACTCATATATCAGCAGTCTGTAGCCTGATAACTGAGCTATTGCGAGTGGATAAAGTTCATTAGAGTAGGTCAGCAGAGGCTTTAATCCTATTTCAAGTGCTTTGATTTCTCATTCCTCTTTGCCAAAGCACCACAGAAGAGTTACTGCTGTTTCCTGTGGATAGCGGCCATGGCAGCATTATCTAGACTGGATATAGTGGCCCTATGATGATATCTGAGCACAATATTTACAGCAAAATAAGTCTGCTGATTATAATTTGAAGCAGTGTACTAGTAGTAATAATGCACAGAGATTTAGAATCACGCACCCAAGCAACAATCCATAGCAAAGCACAGCAATATACTAATAACCATCTAGAACATGCTAGAAACCCCAGAGCAATGCAAAAAAAAATAAAAAAATACCCAGGATGCACTAAAAGCCTCATAACAATATAGCAATGCACTAAAACTCCCAGAACACCCTAGAAATGCCACATCGCACCAAAAAAGTGCATGTCCCTAAATAATTGCTTAGATGTTCTAAGTGTTTTTTTGGGTACTATATTGCTAAGCAGTTGGTATGGTGTTCTGGATTGCCTACAGGCTCAAGCAGTATCAGCTCCGCACCATAAACGTAGGGTTTTATTGCTAGTTTATGATAAACATTTTGTTTTATAGGCTCTATATGCTAGTTAATGAACACATGCAGAACACTTTTGGCAAAGCTTGCATTTTTTAACCTGAGGGTGGCGCTCTAATGTTGATTGACAGGTTTTAATACACACATGTGCCATCTTAGAATTAGTATTTATTGCCACCTTAGAATATTAAGATTATTACAAGTGAATTCCAGAAAGGAAAAGACAGTCTTGTCTACTCTTAGAACAAACATAAAACACAAAAGAACTATATAAAGGCTACCATAAAGGATGTATACTTACTAGGGCTGCCCCCTAATAGTCGACTAATCCAAGAAGAAGAGGCTTGGTCGACCAAAATTTTATTAGTCGCTTAGTCGCAGAAAAAAAAATCCACAGTGAGTGACAAAGTCTATATGGTAGTCTATGTGGTAATACAGTACATCGGGCAGGACATCCAAACACTCGCCTATCATTCATCAACCTCAAATATGGCTTTTTATTTTAAATTTGTAAGTAGTAGCAACTTTAGTGGCCACTCAATCTAATGTTAGTTTAGACAAAAGTGCGCTATTGAAATGTCTGTGCGAAGTGTGGAAACTGAAGCTCTTAAAATACTCCGTCATTTTTGGTCATACAGAAGAAAGTAACACATCTTTTGAACCTGTAAAGACTTTATTTGCGTGCACTCGGAATAACAACGAAACGTTGCGCTTTTGTAAAATAATGAAAGCAAACAGGATGAGCTTTCTGCTGAAACTTTGGGTAGACTTGTCTTACAGACAAAAAAGATAAAGGCTATATATTGAGAGTGAAATGTCTCCTGTTAAATGAACCAATTCAAATAGAAAACAAATATTCTCAGATTATGTAATTCATATGAAACATGCATACAGGTGGAGATGATAACTCAGTGTCGCCGACTTCATCCTTGCTGTTTTTGCCTGAAACATTTGCACTGTGGCAAGCTTTTTTTGCATGCTTTTGAACACTTATTAGGCTATGTAGGCAATTAAAGGCTCATTATTATGATTTATATGGTTTATTAAACGTGCAACTAACAGTCGACTAATGCTTCAAATGAACGACTACTAGTCGACCAGAAAAATCTTTAGTCGAGGGCAGCCCTAATACTTACTTCATTAATTTGATAAGCTACTCAACAAAGTAACAACAGACATGCCAGCTAGATACTGGCAAGACTGACTGATATCGATCTTGACTTGATCTGGAGAGAGTTTACGTAAACATTAAACTAACATGAAAATAAGCGACGCAGACACAAATCTGCCCCAGTGGCTGCAGTTCCATTTCTCACCACAGATTAACCTTGGAGAATTAAGGGGCGCTGTTGAGCTGTGGACGGCTCAGGCTCTGTCCGCCCTGCTTAGTATCATAATACATGCCTGCCGACATAAAACAGTCCAGAGAATTCAGAAATATCTGTTGCAGAATGCTGAATACATTTACAATTTATCACTAATTCAGTTTATAGATGAGCCACGGCTGGGCAGAAAGTCATATGAAACCACCATCAGGTCTCTCTGATATGACTGTCCTTTTAAAAGCCTGTGTTTAGAAATTTAATTGCATGCCTCACAATTTGAAAATCATGTCCGTAAACAGTTAAAGATGAGCTATGTGCCAAATTTTAATACTCAGGGTTAGGGATTTGTTCAAATAACTTAATCTGTATGAGCAACAGTATTGGTGATGCTTATGTTTTATCAAACAACACTAATGATAATCATGTTTATCGATTTTTCTTTTATGCCAAAAATCATTAGGATAATAAGTAAAGATCATGTTCCATCAAGATGTTTTGTAAATTTACTACCGTAAATATATCAAAACTTAATTTTTTAGATTAGTAATATGCATTACTAATAACTTAATTTGGACAACTTTAAATGCGATTTTCTTAATATTTAGATTTTGTTTGCACCCTCAGATTCTAGATTTTCAAATTGGCCAAATATTGTCCTATCCTAACAAACTATACATCATTTGAAAGCTTATTCAGCTTTTAGGTGATGTTTAAATCTAAATTTAAAAAAATGTGTCCTTATGACTGGTTTTGTGGTTCAGGGTCACATATTACCTGCATGAAAGCACCAGGAAGCCCAGATCCATACATTCCTGGAAGTGCAATAATGAAAGCATGCATTAAAAATATTGTGACACCAAAAATGATGCCTATTTAGCAGGTATCGTTTTGATTTGACACTAGAACAAATTCTGTGCTTCCTGCACAAGTCAAGAGTGTGGTCAACTGCTCCCCCTAGTAGTTAACAGAGGAATTACAAATAACTTGTTCAGTTTGAGTGGGTTTAAAGTGGCAATTTGTTGTTTCATTATGACATTAATATGCTTGAGTGCCATTTTACACGCACTGATTTTACAGAGACTGTAAAATCACAAAAATTAAAAATGCATTTCTATTGTTGTTTGCTCACCATTATGTTGCTCAAAACTTGTAAATGAGATTTATAGTTATAACAGAAGTGGAAAGATTTAACAACTGCTTTTTGAGCCATTGTCAACACCCAGTTTTACTGTATAAGAGCAAATTGGATATTATCTTCCACAAAAACAACTACTAATAATGCAATCTAAAATAAAACATCTAAACTACTGTAATACGTAAATGATATCTATTTGAGCAATAAAGCACACTTTTAGATTATCAACCTCAACCTCAAAATTGAGATTTATGCATCATCTGAAAGCTTTCTATTGATGTATGGTTTGTTAGGATAGGACAATATTCAGCCAAGATACAACTATTTGACAATCTGGAATCTGAGGATGAAAAAAAAAAATCTAGATACTAAGAAAATCACCTTTAAAGTTGTCCAAATGAAGTTCTTAGCAATGCATATTACTAATCAAAAATTAAATTTGATATATTTGAGGTAGGAAATTTACTAGATATCATTATGGACTATGATCTTTACTTAATATCCTAATGGTTTTTGGCTTAAAAGAAAAATCGATCATTTTGACACATACAATGTATTTTTGGCTATTGCTACAAATATACCTGAGTGACTTAAAACTGGTTTTGTGGTCCAGAGTCACATATGTAAACATATAGAGAAGGCAAAATCACATTCCTATCTATTTAAATGATCAGTATTAAAAAAATTCTTTCATACTGTATAGTGAAATATTGGATTAAAATTTTTATTACAATAAAATTACAATTTAGAACATTAGAAAAAATATCCTTCAATAATTCCTTTACACTTTCAGTGCATAAAATAGCAAATGCCCTACATAAAGTCTCAAAACCATCTCTGATCTGCGGGTCTTTGCATCGCCCCAGACATTCAAAAATGACTTGTCACATAATATTACTTGCAAAGGCCTGATTTTCATTCATTCACTTCAGTTCATGTAGTCATTCTCTCATACACATTTGAACTAATTAAATATTAAAAGCACAAAACACTCACCAAGTCACTCACAGATGTGAATATTAAACCAATGTCAATAAGACATACTAAACAATCACAGATTTAACACCTGTATCATTCTTCAGATACTTAGGTAGATACTTAGGTAGTTTGAAGTCACATACATACTGTAATATTCAATAAAACCGTGTCTACACTGGAAGCGAGCAACATATTAAAAGTTTTTTTTTTTTTTCAGCTTCTGTCATAACGGAGCAACAGCTAAAAAAAAAAGGGCTGTGCGCCATTCAGAGCTGAATTTAGAAAAAAAAAAAATGAAGTTTGAATTGAGGTCTGAATGTTGGCATGACAAAGCTTTGTTTGAACGTTTAAACAAAGTTAAGGTTTATTGGCCTTATAGGATGGGTGGATGAAACAATAGATACACTTCCAGTCAAAAGGTTTTTTTTTTCAAAAAGTTTTGAATGTTCTTTAAAGTCTCTTCTGCTAAACAAGCCTGCATTTATTTGATCCAAAGTACAGTAAAACAGTAACATTTTGACTGATTTATGGAAATCATTGACTGATATTTTAATTAAAAATCTCTTTATTATCACTTTTGAGTAATTTATAGCATCCTTGCTAAATAAAAGTATTAATTTCTATAATTTCTTTAGATCTTTCTATTCATCAAAGAATCCTAAAAAATGTACTCAACTGTTTTAAATATTGATGATAATAAAAATAATAATAATAATAATAATAAATGTTTCATGAACAGCAAATCAGCATATTAGAATGATTTCTGAAGGATCATGTGACACTGAAGACTGGAGTAATGATGCAGAAAATTCTGCTTTGATCACAGAAATAAATTACTTTATTTTTTAATAATTATTTATTATTATTTAAAAATGTTTTCAAATTGAAAGCAGTTATTTTAAATAGTATTAATATTTCAACATTTTATTTGATTTTTGCTTGTGTTTGTACTTTGAATCAAATAAATGCAGCTTTAGTGAGCAGAATTCTTTAAAACATTAAAAAATTATTACTTTTGACTGGTAGTATAGTATAGATAGATATCTATCTATGTCTATCTATATATCTATCTGTCTGTCAGACAGACAGACAGATAGACAGACAGACAGATAAATAGATAGACATGTCTATATCTATTTATCTATCTATCTGTATATATATCTGTCTGTCTGTCTATCTATCTATATATCTGTCTGTCTGTCAAACAGACAAATAGATAGACAGACAGACAGATGATAGATAGATAGATAGATAGATAGATAGATAGATAGATAGATAGATAGATAGATAGATAGATAGATAGATGATAGATAGATAGATAGATAGATAGATAGATAGATAGATAGATAGATAGATGATAGATAGATAGATAGATAGATAGATAGATAGATAGATAGATAGATAGATAGATAGATAGATAGATAGATAGATAGACAGACAGACAGACATAGATAGATATGTCTATCTATCTAGTTATCTATCTGTATGTCTGTCTATCTATATATCTATCTGTCTGACAGAAAGACAGATGATCGACAGACAGACAGACAGACAGACAGACAGACAGATAGACAGACAGACAGACAGACAGACAGACAGACAGACAGACAGACAGACAGACAGACAGACAGACAGACAGACAGACAGACAGACAGACAGACAGACAGACAGACAGACAGATAGATAGATAGATAGATAGATAGATAGATAGATAGATAGATAGACAGATATATGCCCAACCCTGTTTTGAAGGAGAAAGTATAAACATTAAAACTGTTAAAACACATTAACATCTTTAAAACTAGCCATTTTAATAATAACACTTCTGTGGCACACAGCTTTCAAAGTAATTATTGACTGACTGAAAGTCCTTCATTTTCACTGACTGCCATCAGGAGTGCAGATGCTGAGTAAGCATAGAAATTCATACTAGAAACCAGCAGTACAGAGACTCAGTGACCTCCAGCCATCAAAAGTTTAAGAAAACGGCCTGCAGTGACATTAAGAAACAATGTTGAATGCATTCAGTGTAGACACAGTGTAAAATTGAAAGAAAACGATGCCTGCTGTCCATCGTGTCAAGAGGTTAAAGTGATACGAAAGTGTTCTTCTTCAAAATCACTTGCAGGAAACATAAACTTAAGATTTCGCCTTATTAGTTCTCGCTAGAGGCTGTGCTGGACAGAAGAGGTTGCTTCGATGGACGATGCCAGACGGCGAGAGCAGCCAGTGTGACGTGATCTTTCAGCTTCAAAAACAATGAGGAGTCTATTAAAACTTACGAGGAGTTCCTTTTTCTTTGTGCGGTGCTCTTTCAGAATTACCCAATTGATCTTGTGCCATAATGAAAAAAAAGGGGGGAGAAAAGGTTTCAAAGCAGCCAAGACACACAGCGAGTTGTCTCCAGTGAAGCCGAGTGGGGGAAAAAAGACTTTTTTAGTGTTATTAAAAGATGCAATTTGTTATGACAAGTTTCTGGCGTATTCTCCGTGTGACAATAAATCAAAGGTATGTCTTTGGCTCCTCGCATCCCTGAGGGCAACTCAGAGTCCTTCACAGTTTGATAAAAGAGGTGTCAGTGATGATTAGCCCCGCCTCCTCCTCCACAGCCATTGGTCACTTTCACATGTCCATCAGTGTCCTCGGTCACACTGGTTTCTCCGTCCTCTTCTTCATCTTCTTCATTGTCGCTCCTCTCGTCTTTTTTTAACTGTCAAAAGAGCATTTTGGAAAGAGAGTTAGTCAACACAATAGCCAAAACAAACTTTTTTTTATTAATATAACAAATATAAGAATGCAAGTTTGAGTGTTTATCCTTGCAAAACATTGCTTCAGAGAAACAAATGTTATTTGTCATATAATTTTATTTGCAAAGGCCTGACCTCCTTCACCCAAATTTCTTGTTATTCATTCTGTCATACGCTTATCTATGAAGCCCATTTCTGCCATGCAAAAAAAAAAAAAAAAAAAGAAAGAAAAAAAAACTTTATCTCTTAACTCTGGCTCAAGATTGATATAAACATAGAATTGTGAAATATAAACTTTCAATTCTGGAAAAAAAAATGAATTGCAAGATATAAACTCTCTGACAGAAAAAAAGGTATAATAGCAACTTTTTATCTTTATTCTTAATTTTATCTTGATTCCAAATTTGTCTTGCAGTTGCTGGTTTGTATCTCACAATTTAGACTTAAATATAATTTATTCTTAAAATAAAAAGTCAGTACTGTGAGGAAATGTCACAGAAATGTGAGTCAAAATGTTGAAATATTTTAAGAATAAAGTCAAAATTTTCAGAATAAAGTCGAAATGTTTTGAGATTAAAGTCAAAATTATAAGAATAAAGTCAAAGTGTTTCAAGATTAAAGTCAAAATTTTGAGAATAAAGTCTAAATGTTTCAAGAATAATGTTGAAATTTTGAGAATAAAGTTGAAATGTTATTTAAATGTTAATGTTAATTTATCTTAATTCATAATTTTTCTTGAAGTTGCTGATTTATATCTCGCATATCTATATCTTGACTTTTCTATAATTTGTTCTTGAAATTTAAAAAAAAAAGTCAGAACAGGGAAATGTGACAGAAATGTGAGTCAAAATTTTTCGAGAATAAAGTCGAAATATTTCAAGAATAAAGTCAAAATTTCGAGAATAAAGTCTAGTGTTTTGAGAATAAAGTTGCAATTACAAGAATAAAGTTAAAATGTTTTGAGAATAAAGTTGAAATTTCAAGAATAAAGTCAAATTTTCAAGAATAAAGTTGAAATTATGGGAATAAAGTCTAAATGTTTTAAGAATAAAGTTGAAATTATGAGAATAAAGTCAAAATTTTGAGAATAAAGTTGAAATTATGGGAATAAAGTCTAAATGTTTTAAGAATAAAGTTGAAATTTCAAGAATAAAGTCGAAATGTTTCGAGAATGAAGTCAAAATGTTTTAAGAATAAAGTTGAAATTATGAGAATAAACTTGAAATTTTCAGAGAAAGTCAAAATTACGAGAATAAAGTCAAAATGTTTTAAGAATAAAGTTGAAATTATGAGAATAAAGTCAAAATTTTGAGAATAAAGTCTAAATGTTTTAAGAATAAAGTTGAAATTTCAAGAATAAAGTCGAAATGTTTCGAGAATGAAGTCAAAATGTTTTAAGAATAAAGTTGAAATTATGAGAATAAACTTGAAATTTTCAGAGAAAGTCAAAATTACGAGAATAAAGTCAAAATGTTTTAAGAATAAAGTTGAAATTATGAGAATAAAGTCAAAATTTTGAGAATAAAGTTGAAATGTTCAGAGAAAGTCAAAATTATGAGAATAAAGTCTAAATGTTTTAAGAATAAAGTTTAAATTTCAAGAATAAAGTCGAAATGTTTCGAGAATGAAGTCAAAATGTTTTAAGAATAAAGTTGAAATTATGAGAATAAACTTGAAATTTTCAGAGAAAGTCAAAATTACGAGAATAAAGTCAAAATGTTTTAAGAATAAAGTTGAAATTATGAGAATAAAGTCAAAATTTTGAGAATAAAGTCTAAATGTTTTAAGAATAAAGTTGAAATTTCAAGAATAAAGTCGAAATGTTTCGAGAATGAAGTCAAAATGTTTTAAGAATAAAGTTGAAATTATGAGAATAAACTTGAAATTTTCAGAGAAAGTCAAAATTACGAGAATAAAGTCAAAATGTTTTAAGAATAAAGTTGAAATTATGAGAATAAAGTCAAAATTTTGAGAATAAAGTTGAAATGTTCAGAGAAAGTCAAAATTATGAGAATAAAGTCTAAATGTTTTAAGAATAAAGTTTAAATTTCAAGAATAAAGTCGAAATGTTTCGAGAATGAAGTCAAAATGTTTTAAGAATAAAGTTGAAATTATGAGAATAAACTTGAAATTTTCAGAGAAAGTCAAAATTACGAGAATAAAGTCAAAATGTTTTAAGAATAAAGTTGAAATTATGAGAATAAAGTCAAAATTTTGAGAATAAAGTCTAAATGTTTTAAGAATAAAGTTGAAATTTCAAGAATAAAGTCGAAATGTTTCGAGAATGAAGTCAAAATGTTTTAAGAATAAAGTTGAAATTATGAGAATAAACTTGAAATTTTCAGAGAAAGTCAAAATTACGAGAATAAAGTCAAAATGTTTTAAGAATAAAGTTGAAATTATGAGAATAAACTTGAAATTTTCAGAGAAAGTCAAAATTACGAGAATAAAGTCAAAATGTTTTAAGAATAAAGTTGAAATTATGAGAATAAAGTCAAAATTTTGAGAATAAAGTTGAAATGTTCAGAGAAAGTCAAAATTATGAGAATAAAGTCTAAATGTTTTAAGAATAAAGTTGAAATTATGAGAATAAACTTGAAATTTTCAGAGAAAGTCAAAATTACGAGAATAAAGTCAAAATGTTTTAAGAATAAAGTTGAAATTATGAGAATAAACTTGAAATTTTCAGAGAAAGTCAAAATTACGAGAATAAAGTCAAAATGTTTTAAGAATAAAGTTGAAATTATGAGAATAAAGTCAAAATTTTGAGAATAAAGTTGAAATGTTCAGAGAAAGTCAAAATTATGAGAATAAAGTCTAAATGTTTTAAGAATAAAGTTGAAATTAGGGGAATAAAGTCTAAATGTTTTAAGAATAAAGTTGAAATTTCAAGAATAAAGTTGAAATGTTTCGAGAATGAAGTCAAAATGTTTTAAGAATAAAGTTGAAATTATGAGAATAAAGTTGAAATGTTCAGAGAAAGTCAAAATTACGAGAATAAAGTCAAAATTTTGAGAATAAAGTTAAAATTATGGGTATAAAGTCTAAATGTTTTAAGAATAAAGTTGAAATTATGGGAATAAAGTCTAAATGTTTTAAGAATAAAGTTGAAATTTCAAGAATAAAGTTGAAATTTCGAGAATAAAGTTGAAATGTTTCGAGAATGAAGTCAAAATGTTTTAAGAATAAAGTTGAAATTATGAGAATAAAGTTGAAATGTTCAGAGAAAGTCAAAATTACGAGAATAAAGTCAAAATTTTGAGAATAAAGTTAAAATTATGGGTATAAAGTCTAAATGTTTTAAGAATAAAGTTGAAATTATGGGAATAAAGTCTAAATGTTTTAAGAATAAAGTTGAAATTTCAAGAATAAAGTTGAAATTTCGAGAATAAAGTTGAAATGTTTCGAGAATGAAGTCAAAATGTTTTAAGAATAAAGTTGAAATTATGAGAATAAAGTTGAAATGTTCAGAGAAAGTCAAAATTATGAGAATAAAGTCTAAATGTTTTAAGAATAAAGTTGAAATAATGAGAATAAAGTCAAAATTTTGAGAATAAAGTTGAAATTTTGAGAATAAAGTCTAAATGTTTCGAGAATGAAGTCAAAATGTTTTAAGAATAAAGTCAAAATTACGAGAATAAAGTCTAAATGTTTTGAGAATAAAGTTGAAATTTCAAGAATAAAGTCAAAATTTCAAGAATAAATTCAAAATGTTTTGAGAATGAAGTCGAAATATTTTGAGAATAAAGTTTAAATCGAGAATTAAATAGTAGCAATTAAAGTTATAATATTTTGAGAGTATAGTCTGCACATGCAAATGGCCCGGATTGGGAGCACCGGGAGAAGTTTCCAGGCCACCAGAATTTATTTGAATATAAGTGGGATTATTAGCACAAATCATACAACGTGTTATACGTGCATTCATTAGGCCTATTTGCAGTGCGCCAACCACCCAATAATAGCCAATAATAACCAAAGCTTTGTGCTTTTGGTACTTTTAATATAAAACAAAGACTCAGCTTTATAGCAAAATTCTTTCTCCAAATATAAGTTTATTTAAATCACTAACCAAAGTGTGATCCACATATAAGTAGATTTATCAATCTATAGCTTAGCAAACATTCGAAAATCAAACGTCCTGTAGTTTGAAAAGACAAAATCCAAACCGCAACATCTTGAAACATTAACCTAACTAGCCATTTGTAGAAACCAGACGTGCAAGTACGCAATTCATCATCCATAGCAAATGAATCCGAACAGTCTGATGTGCACTAAATCACCACTAATTAGGTCCCTTTGAGCAACAGGCTGCAGGTACGCGGAGCAGAGAAGCGATTGAATCTGGCATCCCTCATCCGCTCTGCATTTGCGAGAGATCATGCACGCTGCCAGTGCAATCACTCTCAAATTATGACTCACCTTTCTCAATAGACCGAGCTGGAGGGAAAACAATAGAGCACTAAATACAGGCTGGCAGGGCTTATTTTAATCAGAACGCCAGTTTAATGGGAAAAAAACTGAACAACGGCACAGACCTGGGTAACTCAGTCACCATTACAAGCTCATGTCATCGTTTCTGTTTGGTGTATAATTCATACAGCATGGCTTTGTCTGTTACTGCCAATATGCATCACGTAGGGCTTTGTTTTCGTATGATTCACACGAATCAAGACGGTGTTTCCTACAGGAGTTTGCTGTTGCAACAAGCAGCTCTGAACTAAACAATAACACCATGTCCAAACATATTATTCACACCCTAAAGAAATGAATTTATTCAGCTTGGATGCATTCAGTTATGTATTAGTACCAGTAAATGTATTTATAATGTTACAAAAGAACCCTATTTTATATAAATGCTGTTATTTTGAACTTTCTATTCGTTATAGAATTTAAAAAATCTTGGTTTCTACAAAAAAAGGGTTTAAACATTGATAATAATAAGACATTTCTTGAGCAGCAAATCAACATATTAGAATGATTTCTGAAGGAACATGTGACACTGAAGCTGAGAAATGATGCTGAAAATTCAGCTTTGCATTGCAGAAATAAATTACATTTTAAAATATATTGACAGAGAAGACAAATATTTTAAATTGGAATAATATTTTACAATTTTACTATTTTTACTGTATATTTGATCAAACAAATGCAGTCTTGGACAGAATAAGAGACTTCTTTCAAAACCAATGACACTAAACTAGTGTATATATTTTAAGATAGCATTCAACTGAGCTAAAATCAATATTTTTTTATCAAAATAAATAGATTTTACATTTTTACAATCATGCTCCTGAATTTTGCTTTAATGAGCACACATTTCAATGCCCATCTAACAGAAGACAATATAAGATTTCTCAATAGCTTTAAGCCTTATATATAGAGAGATTTTTTCTCTTAAGTAATTTTATGCCACCTACACACTGCAAAGTTTTAGGAGTTACACTGACAATTAAATATAGTAAATTATCATCTTAAATGATCACTCAGTAGTCACTCCCAAAATTGCTTTAGGCAAGAAAGACAAATGTCAACGGTCTAACTTGTTTGGTGTTGGTTATATGTTGGCTGTAGAATGTGGCTGTCATACATTCCCAAACTGATAAACCAGTGACAACCATATTTAACTGTTGCGTTCATCTCTATTAGACCTGCATCATACAGTTGAAATGAAAACTTTACATCCCCCTTTCAGAATCTGCAAAATTGTAATTATTTTACCAACATAAGAGGGATCATACAAAATGCATGTTATTGTTTATTTAGTACTGACCTGAATACGATTTCAGGTCAGAAGTTGTTTACATACAGTCCACAAGAGAAAATAATAGTTGAATTTATAAAAATTACCCTGTTTAAAAGTTTACATACACTTGATTCTTAATACTGTGTTGTTACCTGAATGATCCACAGCTGTTTTTTGTTTCGTGATAGTTGTTCATGAGTCCCTTGTTTGTCCTGAACAGTTAAACTGTCTGCTGTTCTTCAGAAAAATCCTTTAGGTCCCACAAATTCTTTGGTTTTCCAGCATTTTTGTGTATTTGAATCCTTTCCAACAATGACCGTATGATTTTGAGATCCATCTTTTCACACTGCGGACAACTGAGGGACTCATATGCAACTATTACAGAAGGTTCACACTCACTCACTGATGCTTCAGAAGTAAAAACCATGCATTAAGAACCGAAGGGTGAAAACTTTTGAACAGAATGGAGATGTGTACATTTTTCTTATTTTGTCTAACTATCATATTTTTTCATTTAGTACTGCCCTTTTGAAGCTACAGAAGATACATGTTTCCCAGAAGACAAAATAAATTCAATTTACCCTGATCTTCAAACTCCAAAAGTTTTCACCCCCAGGTCTTAATGCATGTTTTTTTCCTTATAAAGCATCAGTGAGTGTTTGAACCATCTGTAATAGTTGCATATGAGTCCCTCAGTTGTCCTCAGTGTGAAAAGATGGATCTCAAAATCATACAGTAATTATTGGAAAGGGTTCAAATATACAAAAATGCTGGAAAACCAAAGAATTAGTGGGACCTGAAGGATTTTTCTGAAGAACAGCAGGCAATTTAACTGTTCAGGACAAACAAGGGACTCATGAACAACTATCACTGAACAAAAAAACACAGCTGTGGATCATTCAGGTAACAACACAGTATTAAGAATCAAGTGTGTGTAAACTTTTGAACAGGGTCATTTTTATAAATTCAACTATTATTTTCTCTTGTGGACTGTATGTAAACATTTTATGTGAAATATCTTACTCAGGTCAGTACTAAATAAACAATAACATGCATTTTGATAAAGTAATTAACATTTTGCAGATTCTGAAAGGGGGGTGCAAACTTTTGACCTCAACTGTATTTGCTGAATGAAATCCAGTACTTGTTTCTAACTTATTTTGGGACTGCTTTTTGCAAAAATAGCATTTAAAAAGCACAGAATGTATTATTACAAAATGTGCTCATGTGCCGTACCAACCCACACTGGTATAACCAGCATTATTGGATAGTTAACTAGACCTGTAAAGCCAGTGCTGATGCAATAACAATCACAGTAGGACATTCACGTGTGACAGTAAATTAAAACTGTGCCATAACAAACTGCCAGCTCTCAAGACAATATGAACAAACAGAAAATGTTTTGTTTAAACTGCTTTAGTCAGTAACTCATCAAATAGTGAGAAGCATCCAGAACTTTTCAGCTCTGCATATGCCACAGTTTTGTGACTTATTAAAAGTCACACGGTGTCACTTCTGTCAGTTGAGATGATTGATAACTAGCCCGAGGGTGGTAAGGTAACAGGGTTAATGGTATTTTTCTTACATCATTTATATCCACTGCACTTGGAACCAGACTATAAATGATTTCATAATGTTTTTAAGGCTTTTCACACAGTGTTTAACCTGGAGTAAATGTCTTTTTAACCCCAGGTAAAGCACTGTTTCACACTTCTGATTTCAAAAGGCGTTAGCCAAAGACATAAAAGTATGTCACTGTAAGAATGTCACAATGAGTCATTTAGAAACAGACAGCCAATCATACAATATTTGTGAGCTTTGTGGAGTCACAGAATTTTTCAGTGTCAGTTTCTCAAGGAAGCTGTTAAACATGTTAAACAGTTAATTAGGGCCCGAGCCCAAAGGGGCGAAGGCCCTATTGTTCTTCTAAGGGTTCTTTTTTTTTTTTTTTTTCAACCGTTGGGGCACTTTTGGGGGCCTTAACATACTCAAAAACTCTTGAAAATTTGCACACACGTCGGAATCTGCCGTCGTCCGGACGCCACAGAGGCTGGGACCCGGGCGTGGTTCAGGGCCTCTACAGCGCCCCCTGGAACACAGTTTGAAAACTTGATGTACTGCGCACACATACTTGCAAGTATTCATATGAAACTCGGTACACATATAGAACTCATTGAGCCAAACAACTTTTGTACTCTATGTCATAGGCTCCACCCAACAGGAAGTGAGATATTCAGGGATGTTTAAAAAGCGCATGCTCTGGAATTTAACGTACTCCTCCCAGGATTTCGATAGGATTGTCACCAAACTCGGTCAGCATGATCTCAAGACACTGGGGATGCTAAATTGCGAGGGGATTTTTGATATCTCGAACGGTTTGGCCGTGGCAAGGCGACAAAGTTATGGCGAGAAATGAGAAACAGGAAGTGTGTAATAACTGTTGCACACATTGCCTGATTCTGATGAAACTTCACCAGTTTGTTCGTTGTATGAAGCCGATTCCATAAATGTGACTATTATGAGTCAAAGTTATAGCGCCACCAACTGGCAGCAGGAAGCGTGTCATTTTCAAAATGCTTTGAAATCAGCCTCTTAATTTTACTTGATTTTCTTTAAACTTCATGAAAATCATGTCAAAACACGGCCGTTGAGAATGTGTAAAGGGGTTGATGATAAATCAAATGATGTTGCCATGGCAACGTGTCAAACTTTAAAATTAGATTCCTGTCTTTTTGAGGCAGATAACATGCTTAGAATTTCATGAAACTCAACACACACATCAATATTAATGATAGTTAGACACTGGCAAAAGGTCATAAATGGGCGTGGAGCAGGCACTCTATAGCGCCATCTTTTGACAAAAGTTGTGGGGTTAGTTTTTCCTACAGTCACCAAACTCTGTACATATATTATTCTCATCAATCTGGACAACTTTCTAAATCAAACTCATTAGCTAAGACCAACAGGAAGCCGGCTATTTTGATTTGAATGTGGATTTTTGGAAAAATCAGGCTGTAAACAAATTCACACTCCTTCTAAGAACAACACGCTGTTCACACCAAACTTTTTTAACCTGAAGAGAAGATTCTGAAGATGTTAAATTGCGAGCGGATTTGGGATATCTCGAACGGTGTTGACGTGGTAATTTTTTTAAAATGTAGTAAAAAACATAACCGTAATTTTTTTATATCTTTAAAGTGCAGCATCCAAACTCTTTAAAACTTTTTTCACACAGAGATCTGACCATTTTGAGCAAGTGCTGTTAATATAAATTTTATACAAGCTTCAATGAATTAAAGACAATTTAAAAAAGAAATCAGAAATCTGCTGTCACTCAGCAGGCTGAATGTCTCTGTGTGTGTGTCAGAGTGAGTGAAGCACAGTGCAGGGGGGAGGGGTGAGAGGGAGAGAGAGTGAGAGAGCTGTGACCCATGCTGCAGACCATCTTTGAGGAAGGAATACACATATATGTAGTTTTATTACATAAATATGTCTGATCTTTGAGAGTCTGATATTTTGAGAAAATATAAAGGGTCACTAAGTCTTTCATTGTTTGTATTTTGCAGTTGTTGTTTTTTATGTATTTTTTACTGAACTGTACCATGAACTTGTCCTATTCAGGCACATAGCAAAAGATTAAGAAAAATACAACTTTTTAGCATGAGCGATTTATCTTCATTGATAGAAAATATTTGCATAGTGTTATTTACTGAATATAAAATTATAATTAAAAATTTCAAGACAAACTTTGACAACAAAACTAACTTTGCTGTTATCTGTTCAAAACATCTGAAAACCATAATTTTAAGATCAGTTATATATATATCGCCCCATTAAAATACTCAACTTGATTTTTAAAGATATTTTAAAAGAATGAAGCTTTTATAGAGCATTTTTATTGTGTTTTGCTGTACACCCACATGAACTGTGTTCATGTTCATTCACAGTACATAATGTTAAAAGATACTAATTTTCCTTTAAACAATATATAAATACTTTTTTTAGCTTAATATTAATTAACATTAATAAATGCTGTTTAGTTATTGTTCATGTTAACTAATATAGTTAATGTTAACAAATGAAACTGGATGGCAAAATTGTATATATTGTGTGTATGTGTCTGTGTGTTGATTTTAAAGTGTAACCCTTTCAATTCAGTAAACTTTAAATCCTAACTGACAGAGGGTTACTGTGAATGCATGTGCCAACTGGGCACCGTTTTCCTAATTGATTCTTAGTTATGTAGCGCTTAAGAGTGATGTCTAATACCAGGAGTCACCAGCAAAGCAATATCCACACAAAAATTGAACAGATAGGTAACGATGATATTTAAGCAGGGCGTGGATGTAATGCAAGCAATAATAGCATTTTGTTATCATCATGAACTACATGTTCTTATCATCACCATCATCATCATCATCATCAGAATATAGGGAACATGTAGCATATGTGTTCACAGTTGGCCCCCTGAAGTCCTTGCAGGGGGTTAGGTTTATAGCAAAATCCTCCTAGAGATTTAATGATATCAACATTATATTTGCTCAGTCTGATCTAAAGGCCTTAGAGATGTTAAATTGCGAAGATCTTGAGTTTTCGTTATAGGGCGTGTCTGTGACAAAGTTTGATGTTTCGCCATGGACATAGAAGTTGTTATAACTCAGCCATAAAATATCCGATCTGCCTCAAACTTCACAGGTTTGGTAAGAGTCCTGGCCTGAAGACACCTAAATGTCAATATTCAGATATTATCATAGCGCCACCTGTTGGCAGCAGGATATATCATATCTTTCACTAACTCAAACGTACCAAGGCCAATCTGCACCAAACTTCATATGTTTGATAAAAGTGCTGGCCTGAAGCGCCACCAGCTGGCAGCAGGAAATTTGGCACTTTTAAGTGACTTTGACATATTTCTCCTATTTTTACTGTATTAAAAGCATACTGCCCACCATAAGCTGTGTCCCTAAAGCCACCGGTCGGTGGTAAGCACTTGTGCGAGGGCCCGTTCATCGCTGCTTGCAGCTTTAATTTGTTTTTGTTTTTTAAGAGAAGACCTGAGCTGATTTATCCTAACATCTACACAGATGCACAAGCAAATATAAACACAGGTCGCATTCAGTAGCCTATTGGCCCACATAAATTTGTGAAAACAAAGTTAACCCAGTATTTACAGATGTACGGTGAGACATTTTTTCACACACCTGTCAAGTTTGAGATTTTGGGCTTTTTGGTTTTTCATAGTGTTTTTTCAGGCTAGTAGAAAGAAAACATCTAAAAGACACTGTTAAGTGTTTCTTTTATAGCACTTTATCTATTTGTGTCAATAGATTTCAATTACAGTGCATATTTTAAAAGCCATTTTTGATGAGTTATTTTCTCCTCCTGTCTATATCCTAAAGGTTTTTACAGAGTGATTTGTTCACATATAATTTGCTTGATTTTATACAACATTTAAATTTTTGTTTTTTAAAAATATAGTGTTTTCCTTCTGTTCTGAATTATGGAGTGACAAAATGAGATACCCAAAATACCCTCTGTAAAAACATTTGACTCTAATATGTAAAAAAAAAAAAAAATAAATAAATAAATAAACAAGAATTTTGAAACTGACTTCATTCAGTGTTTAGTTTTTTGTACAAGAAATGTATGCAAATTAGTGCATATTTCATTATATAATGCCTCAGTCGCATTTTAAAACCTAACATTTTAGAAAACTTGTAATACAAAAAATGTTTGCAATTATCAAGGTAATCAATCAGCTGGGTAAGTAAGGTAAATATAGATCAACTTACACTTCCGAAAAGAAACATCTTCACCATACGCAGAATCAGATATGCCCAGAATGTGTGCAGCATCAACAGGATGACAAGCATGAGGTTAAAAAAGTAATATCCAAAGAATGGCGGGTAATGGTCGTGAGGATAAACCCACGTGCAGTGAATGATCCTGGAATAAAGATACACGAGACAGAGACAGTTTTTAATAGCATTTGGAATAAACAAATAATGCATGCACGTTATGTAAAATACAACTGAGAGCTTGGAAATAATAGTCACAAACACAATTCTCACCAAAATGGAAAGATTATGAGTCGTGTGACTATGAAGACAGCAGCAAATACAACAAAGATGCCATTGCATGTTCTTTCCCATTTGGCGTAGTTGAAGATCTTGGCAGACTGCAGAGATAAAAACAGAAAAATAACAAACAGGTGCCATTTGTACAGTGTCAACCAGGGTTATTACAGTTAACTAAAACTAAAACATAAAAATATGTGACCCTGGACCACAAAACCAGTCTTAAGTCGCTGGGGTATATTTGTAGCAATAGCCAAAAATACATTGCATGGGTCAAAATTTTTGATTTTTCTTTTATGCCAAAAATCATTAAGAAATTAAGTAAAGTTCATGTTCCATGAAGATTTTTTGTAAAATTCCTACTGTAAACATATCAAAATGTAATTTTTGATTTGTAATATGCATTGTTAAGAACCTAATTTGGACAACTTTAAAGGTGATTTTCTCAGTCTTTTTGATTTTTTTGCATCCTCAGATTTCTGATTTCAAATAGATGTATCTCAGTCAAATATTGTCCTATCCTAACAAATCATACATCAATAGAAAGCTTATTTATTGAGCTTTCATATGATATATAAATGATGATCAATGATGTATAAATCTCAGTTTTGTCAAATTTAACCTTATGACTGGTTTTGTGGTCCAGGATCACATATATGCATATATATACACTGCTGTTCAAAAGTTTGGGATCAGTAAGATTTTAATGTTTTTTAAGGAAAAAAGTCTCTTATGCTCATTAAAGTTCAAAATGCTGAAACAAAGCAATATTGCGAAATATTGTTGCAATTTAAAATAACAGTTTTGTATTTTAATATACTTATAGTTGGTTAATATAATAACTGGTTTCCTTATACTGTATAAGATAGAATGCAGTCTCCATGACAGCTTTCACTATTTGACTCAATAAATAAAAAATAAAAAAAGTTGTTCTCCTTTCTTCGTGATCTTCCCTTTCTAGCCTGTACTCATCTAACAATGCCCAATATAAGGTATTTTGAGCACTTCCTATGTCGATCTACCTCCTTAGGATGAATCGCTTGTTGTATTCCCCAGTTGTATGTCGCTTTGGATAAAAGCGTCTGCTAAATGAATAAATGTAAATGTAAATGTAGAATGGGCTGAGAGGCAAATAGTTAGGTCAAGAGGTTCATGATAGGCTGATAATTTTATATATTTTATTTTCATTGTATTTATGTATTTATTTAATTATTGTTATTGTTTTGTTTTTATTATTGTACCCTAATATAGTATAAATAATAATAGATATTTAAATAAATATAGTTTATATTGCCATTTACAGTGCCATAAATATTCTTTTTTCAAAGTTTGCATGCCTATAACTCAAAAAGTATAAAAGATATTGCAATATGATTTTAGATTCTGGTTGTTCATAAACTTTTTTTTTTTTTTAATAATGGTTCTGAAAGAAATTAAGAGCTAGAATATAAAATCATATTGTGATATCTTTAATACTTCTTGACTTATAGGCACTCAAACTTTGGAAAAATATATATGGCAGTCAGAAAGGTATGTTCAATGCAGTTGTCTTGACAGAAAGAAACTAGATACATATCTAGTTTAAACATTATTTGTTCTTCAGAGATTGCTTCTTAAAAGAAAATAAGTATCGTATTTTTTTAAACTGACCCACATTTGGTTTTTGACCACTGAAAATGTGGAGCCATATTGAAATTCCAATATCTCTGGAATCGAATCTCATTGGGTATTAAAAATAAAGATGCCAAAAGGAAAGTTTGTTAAGACCCAATATCTAAAAGGGCATTTAAATATCTTTAATACTTCTTGAGATACAGACATAAAAACTTTGGAGAAAATCATGAAAAGTGCTGTTTCCCCATTTTTGAATGGTCACCATTTGCACATAATGCAACAAAGATTGCTAAAGTCAACAGATTTTACTAATAGAGCTACCAATATCTTTGTAAAAATAAGATAATGATGCTGCCTTCTTTCTGAAGTAATTTTTACCCTTCTGTAACTTGACTTTGAATCTAAGATGAAAATTGCCATTTTGACCCCCTCTACAAAATAGTGGATCACTCAGTAAATATTCATCCATGACATTTAATATTTTGGCTTTCATCACTATAAATGTCTATTTTTCCAAAATCAAAAAATTGAGAAAGGTTAATTGATTTGACACGGAATGACCCCACTGTTTTTAAACCTTAAATGTCATGAAAACGTTGTTTAAATCCAGCTGTTCTGTTCTGTCACTCTCTAATACAGAGGTAAACGGCTAAAAATACTAAAGAATAAACAAATAAAATACAATTTGGCATATTATTGACCTCTAAAAGAATGTCAGAGGAATCGTGAATGAGCATGACCAGGGTCCCGACCCTGATGTAGTTCCCACACCAGGAGAAAGCCAAAAGCGTCAATGTGGCCCAATGATGGATGATCTGCTCTTTAAAGTCCTGAAACATACGAAAAACATTCACAGAAAGTTTTCACAATCATTCTCAGTGACAGAGAAAAAGCAGATGTGCGGTTAGATGAGATAAAAGCAACAACAAATCATTCAGGATTTAAATGACAGATTACAATAGCTTTCATTGTGTAAATAATGATCAGATGTTTATTTCAGGTCATGTGATGAATGGAGAGTCTGAAATGTAATTTGAAAGATTTCGAGGAGATATATAGCGTGGCGTCACCGATACTGACCTTTCGTTTGACGTCGAAGGTTATTCTGAGCACCAGCGACAAATAGAAGCTCATCTCCACAATATAATACCAGTATTGAGACTCTAGCATGGACTGCAAGAGCAAACACAGAACAATGAACTCTCAGAAACAACAGCACAATAACAAGAGATGACCACCGTTAGAGTTTTATGACGGAAAACGTAAAAGACTCTGATTGATCCGAGTTCTAACTCGATGTGAATTTTATGTAATGCATTGTGCTTTGACGCAGCGGGAGTTTGAAGAGGGCTGTTTTTTCGAGCGATTTTTCTAGGAAAATTGAGCCTTTGAGTGCCAATCTGAATGACATCACTGCTCTTTTGATTACAACCTGGAACTCACATAACAAGTGAGAACGGGTCCAAAAAAAACCTTCGGCCGGGCCAAAAAAAGACATCTTTCTTCTAAATATGGCTTTGTTTGATTTGGAACGAGCGTGAGCGTTATCATCTGCCTTATTTATTAGCCGTGCTGTAAATTTGAGCATTGCGTGAAGCCTTTATTGGGGCCGGGTCAAAGTGAACTAAATCTCGCCTGCGCTTATTAGTGCAGGTGATATGAGCAATAAAATCTCCCTTGGAACAAATACAAGCAAATTAATGAAAGATTTGAAGACTGGAACATACCTGTTTGGGATAGCCGTTCCACATCTCCCGCAAATTATAAAACCAGGGTTTCTGCAATAAATAGATGAATCAATATTCAACTTTATGGAACACGGAACATTGGCTTTTTATTACAGTTACTGGAGATGCAAGGTGGCTGTGTTCTAAAACCTAGTACGCTGCCTACTTAGGCCGTGTTCACACTTGCCGTCCTTTTTCAAACTGCCAGCGTCTGTTTTACATTCTAAACCTATGGAGTAAACCGTCTTTTCAAAAAAGCCCTAGCGCTTTTTTTAAACGCCACCGCCGGCGTCTTTTTTTGCAGCTCAGAGCGTCTTTTTAAGTTGAAAAAAGTTTAACTTTTTTGAAGAAAACGCCCTACATCAAGCGCTTTTTTGACAGCTGACCAATGACAAGCGAGTACCTATCAAGAACAAAAACAACAAGAAAAAATTGAGAAGTTGCCGGTAGATAAACTTATCGTACTAGTTTCGGAGCACAAGGAGTTGTATGATATGTGACCCTGGACCACAAAACCAGTCTTAAGTCGCTGGGGTATATTTGTAGCAATAGCCAAAAATACATTGCATGGGTCAAAATTTTTTGATTTTTCTTTTATGCCAAAAATCATTAAGAAATTAAGTAAAGTTCATGTTCCATGAAGATTTTTTGTAAAATTCCTAGTGTAAACATATCAAAATGTAATTTTTGATTAGTAATATGCATTGTTAAGAACCTAATTTGGACAACTTTAAAGGTGATTTTCTCAGTCTTTTTGATTTTTTTGCATCCTCAGATTTTTGATTTCAAATAGATGTATCTCAGTCAAATATTGTCCTATCCTAACAAACCATACATCAATAGAAAGCTTATTTATTGAGCTTATGATGTATAAATCTCAGTTTTGTCAAATTTAACCTTATGACTGGTTTTGTGGTCCAGGGTCACATATGAGTAAACAACTCTATCATAATATACATCACAAAGAGGCTCTTTCTCGACATTTCTTCACCACACAGCACTACGCTACTGTTGCAGCTGTTGTTATAGCAACAAAAGACGCACTCGGCTGCTTTTTGTAACAGAACGCTGCCAGCTTTTTTTTTTTTTTACCAAAAAAACGCCCTAGTCAACTTTTTCTTGTCAAAAAAGACGCCAAGTGTGAACACGGCCTTAGGCCCCGTTTTAGTTTTAGTTTAAACTTTTAATATTTTCCACACACATCTTTAGCGTCTATTGTGTTTAAACTGTCAAAAAAAAAAAAAACTATGGTTCACGTATACACAGTTGGTTACATTTTAATAGTTTAATTAAATATTAATAATCAAAAGTATATTTAATTAAATAGATTTGATTAGAAAACAGCTTATTTGTTTCATAAATACCATGTTGTGTATTTAATTCGTTTTCGTTTAATTAAATAAAAAATTAAACCCTTTTTTTGGCAAACAAACTGTGGTTTCTGGTTAGTCAGAACATGACAGAAACTTTATTAGTACTACTATTACAATTAAGTAATATATTTCTGTCACAATTTCTTCAAGTTAAACCGAGCTGAAGTTTTAAGTTTCTGTTTGTCTAAGACATAACGATAGTTTTTCACTCAAATAAATGGCTAAATGCTCATGAAGTGACTCTCAGAACAGTTCCGGAGATTATGTTTTTGTTTTCATGTACTCGTATGTACATCACAAGCATCACATGCACTTCAGTATGTGTGTAGTAAACAAAACCTGTGTCATTCATTCACACAGAGCTACATGTCTAGTTTTGTCTTTCCGTCCCCATTGTACTTTATATGGCCTTAAATTTGATACAATTTAGGACATTTAAAAGGCATTGATGACATTGAGAAAAACTATAATAATTGAAAAATATAATAAAAGAAAATATTTTCAGATACATTATAGGTATCCTTAAAAGCAGCATTTAAGTAAGAAATGTAATTCTATTAGGTTGCTGTACTAGAACTACAGAAATGCACAGATTTTGATGCAATTTTTTTTTTTCAGATGTTTATGTTCGATTGAGACAAAATCTAGAAACTTAAAATGGAAAACAGAATTTGGTAAAAAAAATAAAACTGAATTAGAGAAAAAAAAAACTAAAAAGTCCTAAAAATGTAATTTTTGTCAAACTTAATTGCTGTTAAATTGTGTAATGTTTTATGATTTCAGTTAATTAGACATGCTTTTTGATTTATACAATTTAAAATAATCATTAAAACAGAGTCCAGAAAAATTCAAATGAAAATAAATGAATAATAAATAAATACATAATAAAGATTTAAACCGAATTTGGGAAAAAACAAAACAGATTTTATTGGGCTCTACATAATCCAGTGGTTCTCAACAAAGGGGGCCTCAAAATTAATTAAATTATTTATTTTAAGATACAAACTTTAGTTAAAACTTTAAAAAAGCTAAACAACTAAAGAACTAGGGACCCTTCGGTCTTGGAAAATGGATACATAAGGAAACCAAATTTAAAAAGTGTGTTTTTTAGACCTAAAAAAGTAAAAAAAAAAAAAAAAAAAAAACAATCAAATTAATAAATAATAATAAAAAAGTAAGTGTATATTCATTATATGCTTTTGCTTATCCTTAAATCACATTGACAGAAAAGTAATGTAAATTCAACATTCAGCTAAAAAAACATAGAATTATGATATTTAATAGTTTTAATTGTTTTTATAATTAATTTATATTTAGCTACTTTTTTATATTTACAGAAACCATGAGTGTCTTTAATAAATTAAATAGACAAAACTATTTTTATGGGGCCTTTGAATACTGTTGTAGATAATGGAGTCAAAAAGATTAAAAACCACTGCCATAATAATGCATTGCGATATTATATTATACAAATAAATATACTTATCCACCTTATTTTTTCCCAAAATAGCAGCCGCGGCCATTGGTCTCATTCGTGACCAGCTATTTTTAGTACAAAACAGCGTTTTGCTGCTTGATATTGCAACTGATGTGTCTTTAATGTAGTATCTTTATTTTGAACACAGTGGTTTGTAGTGCAAACAGTTTTACATTTTACTGCACTTATTATATATGAACATAAAGTCTTGGACATTCACAGAAAATGGCTTACTTCCTCATGGAAAAATAAGGTGGATAAATGATTCAATTTCAAATGTATAATATGTATAAATAAATAACACTCAATTCTATTATAATCAGTTGTTAGTTATGTCCTCATGAGTGCTGTGCATGCACACTATTTGTATAATGCTGCCTATGTAGTATCCCAAAGTCGCTGTATATTTCCCACAGTGCTTATCTGTCAGAGGCATCAAATACATTAGATTTCTCAACCCTTGACTTCACATATTTCTTACTTTAGCAGACATGCATTCAGGATATACAAGTATATAAGAAGAGATAAACTCACATCATGCAGGGCTATGATTCCACTAATGCACGCCACCAGATAAAACACCAATCGCCAGCTACAGAGACAATCCAACAGAGAGGAAAGTGCATGTGATCAGGGATTACATTCAAATCAAAACAGCAAGACACCACTAGTCTTGACAGCATAAGCAGACAGCAACAAATTAGCAACCACTTGGGTATTAGGCCTTGTCTAGACTTGTGCCTTATGACCGCTGCAGTGCCTTGTGGGTATTACATATGGAACAGTGTTTTACGATAAGGTTTCATTTGTTAACTACATTAGCTATCAGGAAGATTGAACGATATTTACAGCATTCACAGAATTTATCTTAGTTAATCTTAACATTTACTACTGCATTTTAAGATCAAAAGCTGTATCTGTTAACTTTAGTCAAGGTGAACTGATATGAACCTTGATAGTTACTAACTTTGACAAAGGTTAATAAACGCTGTAAATAATGAACATTATTCATAGTTACTTTATGTTTGTAGCTAATGTATTAAATGTTAACAGATAGGACCTTATTGCAAGTGTTGTGGTTAAATAAAATAAAAATGACTAAAATATACTGTTTATAAATATTCTGAAATATTATATATATATATATATATATATATATATATATATATATATATATATATATATATACACACATACATACATACACATTATTATTATATATATATACACATATAAAGATCCAAAGATAAGCATTAATCAAAAATAAAAGCTTTTTTAACATTATACACTATACCATTTAAAGAAAAAGAGATTATAGAAATCAATACTTTTATTTAGCAAGGATGCTTTAAATTGATCAAAAGTGAAAATAAAAATGACTAAGAAATACTATTTATAAATATTATATATATATATATATATTTTTTTATTTATTTATTTATTTATTTATTTTTTTAAGAAATTATAGAAATTAATACTTTTATTTAGCAAGGATGATTTAAATTGATCAAAAATGAATATATATATATATATAAGATCCAAAGATTAGCATTTATCTGAAAGCTTTTTTAGCATTAAACACTATACCATTTATTAATTTTTTTATTATTCTTTAGTTATTATTATTTCTTTTTTGGATAAGAAATTATAGAAATTAATACTTTTATTTAGCAAAAAAAAAAAATAAAAAAAAAAAATATATATATATATATATATATATACAAATCTGATTGGTTGAGAACCGTGTGATATTGCTCATATATATATATATTTATTTATTTATTTATTTTTTTTAAGAAATTATAGAAATTAAAACTTTTATTTAGCAAGGATGATTTAAATTGATCTAAATAAAAATGACTAAGAAATACTATTTATAAATATTATAATATATTATAATATATATAAAGATCCAAAGATTAGTATTTATCTGAAATGAAAAGCTTTTTTTACATTATACACTATATCATTTTTTTTATTTAAAATTTTTTTTAAAGAAATGATAGAAATGAATACTTTTATTTAGCAAGGATGCTTTAAATTGATTAAAAGTGAAAATAAAAATGATTTAGAAATACTATTATATATATAAAGATCCAAAGATTAGCATTTATCTGAAATAAAAAGCTTTTTTAGCATTATACACTATACCATTTATAATTTTTTTTATTATTTTTATTTATTATTATTTCTTTTTTGGATAAGAAATTATAGAAATTA
>NC_133363.1:59889502-59920341 GCF_049309525.1 Garra rufa
ATATATATTATATATATATATATATATATATATATATATATATATATATATATATATATTTTTTTTTTTTTTTTTTTCATTTAATTTTATTTTTGTAATATATATATATATATATATATATATATATATGGGTCAAAGACGAAAGGGATTTAATTGTAAAAACATTAAGTGTAATACTGCTTTAAATTGTTAAAAAATATATATATTTAAAAATATTAAAAAGTTTTTTGTTTAATTTAATTGCATTTTTGTTTTGGTTTTTCTGAGCAAAAAATAAATAACACACATGTGTCCCTAATTTAGAGAAGAAATGTCATTCAGTGTATCCAGGCATATTTACAACAAAAATCAATTCAAGACATATTAAAAGACAAACTACTTTCACCCCAAATTCTAATTGGTTGTAATTCTACATTTTTTAAATTTGCCAGTATCCTAGATTTTGCACATTTGTCAGTAATAATTTTGTACTCATTTAAAACACAATAACATTTAACATGCTCCCTTATTCTTTTATATATTTTAATATGTACAAGTCAGAATAAGCATGTTGTTTGAATGTTTGCAAAAATACTGTGTTACACTGAATGACAATGTAACATTGTTTCAATCAAATTGTGACATTTTATTCTCCAAAAAAATTTATTTTAAACTTTACTTAAATTTTAATGTGCTTTCTATGGACATAAAATCACTTCTGTGAATTTCTTTTGACACTGACATCTTCTTTGACCCATATGAATTTATAAATTAGCTTGTTGCAGATATTTAAACATATTTATTATAGGACAACATGATAGAACGAATATATAAGCCAAACAATAATTGTTGTTCAAATAACAATATTCTTGCATGGAAAGTAGATATTGTCAGTTGCATTGCATAAAACCTAAATCATCAAAGCATCCAAACACATCAATATAATACAAAATGACAGAAAAGACATGAAAAAATTTAAATAAAACAGGATAATTAGAAAGCACGTCTATGAACTAAAATTACCGTTCATTAATGTCTTGTAGATTTGAAACAGCCTTTGTGTTCTGCATCCATATTCACATCTGCCTCAGATCTCCATTCTAGAGAAGCAGAGCAATATAGAAACATCATTCTTTTCATTATATATTAATTCATTATTCGGAAATGTACACAGTCACATGACTCCTTTATAGATGATATTCATCATTTACATAATATATGCATTTAAATGTGCTATAATATGTAAAAAAAATTAAGCATATTAACATGCACAACCATCATTTAGCCACACCTATATTATAACGTCTGATTTACACAGTTATCTGTCACATTACATTGACCATCTTTCTGTTTAAAAGTAAATATTCACTGCCACACATCAGTTCATTATGTTATTGTCTTTCAGGATCTGAAAAATCAGCTGCAGCGAGCATTTGCACAACTATACTTACTTTTAACAACGTAAATGTTCAATAACACACGTGATATATACTACCAAAGATAGTTTAATCATTTTATCAGCACAAATGTTTTAAACTGAAGGTGAATAATCATGTTTGTAGCTGGTGCACTGAGAACAATGAATCTGTTAGCTGGTGTGCTAAACCAGCTGTGGCAGCTAAATTCAGCCTAAAACAAATACGAAAGCGACTGTTTTTAAACACTGGTGTATTTAATTTTAACATCGCTGAAGTGTTCGATACGATAATTCAAACAGCGCTCATTAAACTGAAGGAGAATTTGACAAACTCTGTGATTGACATCTACTGTTACTGCATTAGCATAGTTAGCATTTAGCCGGCGGTTATTGACCATTTCCACAACAACACTGCTATTAAAGTTACTCAAACTCTCTCAACCTGCGAGTAGAGGATAAAATTAGCGATATCTGCTTATTTAGCCCAATAAAGACTCGGGAGACCGTGAAATAAAAATATATAAGATACATACAGAGTACAAATACAGTCAGGTAGCCATGAACACCATCTCCAAGGCTTCAAACCGCAACGGCCAATCAGATTCGAGCTGTCAAATACGTCACGCATACATCGTCCTGCTGCAAAATAATACGCCGAATGTCAGGGTTTTGCGACAATTGTGGCTGAGTAAAGGCAAACAGGACTACATGTGGTTTATGGAGGAGGTTGTTCCTTTTAGAGAAGAGGATTTTGTGTCATATTTGAAGAAATAATCCACCGGGATTTGAAATGAGTAGTCCTAAAAGCTCTTATTTATGAATTTGTCGTCAGCGATGTGAATCGTAGAGATTGATGCAGTGGCTTCTCGGGGAAATTATGAAGGATATCGAGAAAATTGGAAATGCATCATAGATCATGTAAGCAATGCAGATGCTGTCAGCAAATGTACACAAATGTCCTTAATAAGTACTTTATTTTGGGTAATTGTGAGTCTGTGTGTGTTTGTGTACGCTACCATTCAAAATGTTTTTTTATTTTTAAAGAAGTTTCTTTTGCTCACCAAGCCTGCATTTATTTGATCCAAAGTACAGTAAAAAATTCTGAAATATTTTTACTATTTAATATAACTGCTTTCTATTTGAATGTATTTAAAAATGTAATTTATTTCTGTGATCAAAGCTGAATTTTCAGCATCGTTACTCTAGTCTTCAGTGTCACATGATCCTTCAGAAATCATTCTTATATGCTAATTTGCCGTTTTTTAATTAATTATTTATTATTATCAGTATTTAAAACAATTTAAAATATTTTTGTCAGGATTCTTTGATGGATAGAAACAACAAACGATCAGCATTTATCTGAAATAAAAAGCTTGTGTGTCATTATACATTATACCATTCCAAACCTTGGAGTTTATTTATAAATTATATATAAAAATGAATGCTTTTATTTAGCAAGGATGCTTTAAATTGATCAAAAGTGATGATTAAGGCATTTATAATGTTACAAAAGATGTTTATTTCAGATAAATGCTGTTCTTCTGAACGTTCTATTTATATAAGAAACCTGAAATAATTCTACTCAGCTGTTTTCAACAGAATCATTCATAATAAATGTTTCTTGAGGAGCAAATCAGCATATTAGAATGATTTCTGAAGGATCGTGTGACACTGAAGACTGGAGTAATGATGCTGAAAATTCAGCTTTGATCACAGGAATAAATTGCCTTTTAAAATATATTCAAATAGAAATCAGTTATTTAAAATAGTTAAAATATTTAACAATTTTACTGTTTTTGCTGTACTTAGGATTAAATATATACAGGCTTGGTGAGCAGAAGAGGCTTCTTTAAAAAATATAAAAAGTGGTAGTGTACATAAATACTTTGCAAAATTTGTACTTTATAGTAATTTGTACTTTAATGCTAGTAATTAATTACACTAGGAACTGATAATATTTTCCAGACAATTTAATTTAAACTTAAAAGTACAAAGCTTTGCATTTCGAATTGATTCATTCATGTTTTTATTTTTTAATCATTTTTAATATAACCATAATAACAAACTGCTGCTTATTTAATATTTTTACTCATTCAGGAAGGATTTCAATATACATTTCAGTCTAACTACATTTGTGACCCGTCGTAAGGGTACTTTTTTTTTTCCATTGATGTATGGTTTGTTAGGACAGGACAATATTTGGCCGAGATACAACTATTTAAAAATCTGGAATCTGTGGGTACAATATTGAGAAAATCGCCTTTAAAGTTGTCCAAATAAAGTTCTAAGCAATGCATATTACTAATCAAAAATTACGTTTTGATATATTTACGGTATGAAATTGACAAAATATCTTCATGGAACATGATCTTTACTTAATATCCTAATGATTTTTGACAGAAGTAATATCGGTCATTGCTACAAATATACCCGTGCTACCAGTGCTAAGACTGTTTTTGTGGTCCAGGGTCACATTTGTCAAAATCAAAACTGTGAATAACAGGTATACCATTTATAATTGCAACAGCCCTAGAAATTAGACTTTTGTAGGCATTCAGAAACACTCTCTGCCTGAATATATATTACACTCCCATATCTGCAGTTTTTTTTTTTTTCGTTTAAACAACTTTCAAGCTAGATTAACTGGTTATCATTCTTTTGAACCTTTATTTTCACAGTGTTCCATCATGGATGCCTCAGGATTGGATTTCCAAGGCATTTTCAGACTGTTACGTGCAGGATCTGCTCCCAGCCTGAGCAGTGAAGATCTGGCCAGCAGAATCTCATCATGTGTTAGTCAAACAGCAAACACTCCTGTGCCGTCTGTCACACACACAGACCTCATGTGCTTGTGTCTCACACTTACTGAAAGCATCATTAGCAGACTGACGGCACAGAGTCTGCCACAAGATGCAAAGGTATTCTATGAAGATGTGACAAGGAGGCTGTTTGGAGAAATGAATCTGATGTCAATACTGGTATGTTAATATCAATATAAGCCTATTTTTAGAACAGGCTAAAAGATTGTGATATTATTTCTGTAACAAATAAGCACATTTATTTCACAAAATTCCTTATATTATAGAAGGTTCAAACACTCATTGATGCTCCAGAAGGAAAAACATTTTTTTTAAACTTTTGAACAGAATGAAGATGTGTGCATTTGTCTTATTTTGCTTAAATATCATATTTTTTATTTAGTATTGCCCTTCAGAAGCTGCGGAAGATACTTACATGTTTCCCAGAAGACAAATTAAGTGAAATTTACCCTGATCTTCAAATTCAAAAAGTTTTCACCCCCGGCTCTTAATGCATGGTTTTTTCTTCTGGAGCATCAGTGAGTGTTTGAACCTTCTGTAATAGTTGCATATGAGTCCCTCAGTTGTCCTCAGTGTGAAAAGATGGATCTCAAAATCATACAGTCATTGTTGGAAAGGGTTCAAATACATAAAAATGCTCAAAAAAACAGAATTTGTGGGACCTGAAGGATTTTTCTGAAGAACAGCAGGCAGTTTAACTGTTCAATACAAACAAGGGACTCATGAACAACTATCAATAAACAAAACCAAACCTACAAAAACACAGCTGTGGATCATTCAGGTAACATCACAGTATTAAGAATCAAGGGGATGTAAACTTTTGAACATGGCCGTTTTTATAAATTCAAATATTATTTTCTCTTGTGGACTATATGTAAACAACTTTTATGTGAAATATCTTATTCAGGTCAGTACTAAAACAATAACACGCATTTTGTATAATCCCTCTTATTTTGGTAAAATAATTGTATGTAAACTTTTGACTTCAACTGTATATAATTATTTTTAAAATATTTATATATAGACACATACATTAATTATTTTAACTATAAATATTATATTCAATAATAATAATTATTATTTTAATTTTTTCTTTGAATTTTCAAATATTTTTATTTCATAATAAAAAATAAAAAAAACTCCACACTGAAAATAATGGAAATTGCACAAAAAACATTCAAATGAAATAATGAATATGCCACAGTGCAAAAATGCTAACAGTTAATTTACTTTATGTAATATATGTTTTCTTGATGCAGGTCTCCCTCATCAGATCTCAAGACCAACTGGTGACCCATTTATCGGCAAAGTGCATGTCTGTTTATGCCATCAATGACATTCGCAACACTGTAAGTATTGGTGCCGTACATTAACTTCCAACATGTGCTATTATACATTTTACAGGCATTTAGACATACAAATCATATAGTAATCCATCTCAGTATTGTAAGGTTTTGATTTTTTCTCAGTTTTTCTTGTCTGATTTGTCTTTTTCAAGCATTCTGGGTTGACTAAGTGCTGTAAATGTTGATTTTAGGGAGGCAGCAGCTGGATGTGGACATACGCATATGCTGAAGTGTTTGAGAAATCAGCGTCTAGAAGTGAACTGGACTCCTGTCTGTGGTCACTGACCGCTGTAATTAAAGGAGTGCTGAAAGGAGACACATGCCCGAATCAGAGAGGTACTTTAAAGAGTTTCACACATAGACAGATGATTCAGACTCTGTTGCTTTATTATGCTTATGTAACTTTTCTATAGTTGAATTAGGTAGAATCTTATACAAGGGCTGCGTCTCATTCTGGAGGCTGAATATGTCATCGGGGCATTCTCATTTAAGAAAAATAAATTGCAAAATAAAAAAAGATTACAGTATTTTGCACCTTACAAGGTGTAACAGACAATTTTATTATGCTTACTTTTCTTAAATAAGACATCCTTGATGACGTATGCAGCCTCTGAAATGAGACACAGCGAAGGTTTTATCTGAAGTCGAGAGAGAGGCAGGACCCTTAGGAGAAATTTGGGATAATTGAATGAATATGTAAAACAGTAATTACAATGTACAGTGTGTGCATAATTATTAGGCATGTTGATATTCCGGTCATATTTTTTCTGGTTATAATTTTTAGTCTTGCTGAGACCGACGTAAACCAAACTCCCAAAACTTACTGCCAGATTCTGGAAGATAAATTCTTGAAAAAAGTGCTACAAGTGGATGTGATGCTGGTTCTTCAAGAGTCACTCTCAACTTATCAGTCTTTAATGCCTATAAAAATGTCTTCATGTTTTTCACAACACTTCAGCATGTTATTCTTACTACATGAAGGTCATTTTTTAGATTTTTTTTAACCCAAGCAAAGACTCTGAGAACCTGACACATTGCACTTCTGGAGACTCCAGGTAGGTTGCAGTTAAAAAAAAATGAAAAAAATTATGGCACTGGAGACAAAATGGTTTCTGATGGTCTTACACTGAATTCTTCATCTTAATTCTTAATTCTTTTGCAGTTAACATGTGTCTTTTCTTTTCCACCTGTTTTTTCTGACCCAATGAGCATTTCGCTGTCCAATGGTCATGCCTTAACTTTGCAAATTCTAGTACTGCATTAGTATTACGTCCTTCTCATGTGCATTTAATCATTTTTGACTTTTCAGTCTGAGGTAAATCTCTATTTCTTTCCCATTTTATCTGTAAAAAAAATTACCTTAATAATTATGCACACCAGTTTTTCACCTCCAGCCTTCATGAACAATTGTATATCAATTATAAATGATTAAATACAAAATTAATAGTAGTTTTTGATGTGGTTTGGAATTGGTAAAATGTGCTTGGAAAAAAATAAATAATAATACGCATACACGGTATTTTTTGAAGCAATATAAAAATTTTTTTAAAAAATGCAAAACTGGGATGAGTTTAAATTGTTACCATAAATATTAAACAGGTGTGGGTTTACATTAGACTAAAACAACCAAACTTTGCCTTCTTTTTTTAAAGGACATGTTCTGTTTTATTTGCCTGTTTGTCTTCCCATAGATGTTTTGACAAAGCTTCTGTCTGGATTGGATTCGTCCATTGCTTTCTTGTACACAAACCTGCTGACTCCAGACACACAGGACCCTTACAAAAGAGAACCAGTGAATTTTTCTAAAACCATGTGTGCATTCTTTGACCTCCTTGAGGTCCTCAGCTCTGCCCGGCTCAGGTACGGAGTGTGTTCTTCAGTTCAGAGACTCATATTCGTTGAGTCACGAGCGCTGCTTCACATCATTAGATCTGACATGGAGTATTTCGTGAAGAAACGAGCGCTGCTTCTTCTGAAGAAAAGTCTTCTGCGGAGAGCCGGGGAAGACTGGGCTTCAGCTGAAGTTCAGAGTGAAGATCACAGCCTGACAGAGGACATGCTGATCATGGCAGATGGTGTGTTAAAGGAAGTCACTGCAGGCTGGCTGATGGAAGTCCCTGTGAAAGCACAAGCTAGTTTCTTTGGTGGGAACTGTGAGGCGAGTCTCGGCGGGACGCAGAAGGATGATGTGATTCTGAGAGCTGTGAGCCTGATTTTGCTGAAGTCACTAGAAATAAACATTCAGTCCCCACGATGCAAAGGTAACTTTCATTCTAAAGTTCAGTAGTTTTCACAGTATCATACCAATACTAATACTACCAGGGACTTTTTGCCTACTGTTTTCAGACATGCAGTTGAGGTCAAAAATTTACATCCCCCTTTCAGAATCTGTAAAATGTTAATTATTTTGCTAAAATAAAAGGGATCATACAAAATGCATGTTATTTTTTGTTTAGTACTGACTTAATATTTCACATAAAAGATGTTTACATATAGTCCACAAGAGAGAATAATAGTTGAATTTATAAAAATGACCCTGTTCAAAAGTTTACATACACTTGATTCTTAATACTGTGTTGTTACCTGAATGATCCACAGCTGTGTTTTTGTTTAGTGATAGTTGTTCATGAGTCCCTTGTTTGTCCTGAACAGTTAAACTGCCTGCTGTTTTTCAGAAAAACACAGAAAAATATGTGTACATTTTTCCTATTTTGCCTAAATATCATATTTTTCATTTGCACTGCTTTTCTTACTTTGAGTTTTTGTCTTGTTTCCAGCCAAAATATCTAAAATTTCTTAAATCAAGAAGGATTTTCTAGACAAGTATTAAAAAGTATTTTAAAAAGTATTAAAAAATATTGTCTTCTTTTCGAAAAAAGAAGTCAAAATCACACTGCAAAAAATGCTTTTCTTACTTAGAATTTTTATCTTGTTTCCAGCCAAAATATCTAAAAATTCTTAAATCAAGAAGGATTTTCTAGACAAGTAAAAATTATTTTCTCATTTTCTGAAAAAAAAAGTGAAAATTAAGTGTGTTTTTGCTTGAAACAAACAAAATAATTTGCCAATGGGGTAAGAAAAATCATCTTATTTCAAGCAGAAAACTAGATTTTTTGCTTACCCCATTGGCAGATTATTTACCTTGTTTCAAGCAAAAACTCCCTTAATTTGGACTTTTTTTCTGAAAACAAGACAATAATTTTTACTAGTCTAGAAAATCCTTCTTGATTTATACAATTTTAGATATTTTGGCTGGAAACAAGACAAAAAATCTAAGTAAGAAAAGCATTTTTTTTTTTCAGAGGCTACAGAGGATTCCCATTACATGTTTCCCAGAAGACAAAGTAAGTAAAATTTCAAAAATCTTCAGAAATCTTCACCCTGGTCTTCAAAAACTGTTTTCACCCTCGGCTCTTAATGCATTGTTTTTTTCCTTCTGAAGCATCAGTGAGTGTTTGAACCTTCTGTAATAGTTGCATATGAGTCCCTCAGTTGTCCTCAGTGTGAAAAGATGGATGTTAAAATCATACAGTCATTGTCGGAAAGGGTTCAAATACACAAAAATGCTGAAAAACCAAAGATTTTTCTGAAGAAAAGGGGACAGTTTAACTGTTCAGGACAAACAAGGGACTCATGAACAACTATCACTGAACAAACAAACAACCAAAACCCAGGTAACAACACAGTATTAAGAATCAAGTGTATGTAAACTTTTGAACAGGGTCATTTTTTTATCAATTCAATTATTATTTTGTCTTGTGGACTATATGTAAACATATTTTATGTGAAATATCTTAAACAGCTCAGTACTAAATAAACAATAACAGGCATTTTTTATGATCCATGTTATTTTTCAGATTTCAGATGCAGCTTTTGTTTTGGTATAGGACATGTTGAAATCATAAATTGAACTTTCTAGTGCTTCACCACTTCTCATAAATAATGAAAGATGCCATTTAATGATGTTCAACAGCAGAGGGCGACGTATCCCTTCATAACAAACGTCTTTCCTGTGTTTTTCAGGATCTCAGAGTGACATTGACATCTGTGGGTATTTAACAGAGCTCATGTCGTTCCTCCAGCATCATGGGTCTCTGGTGTCTCCAGACGCTCACAGCTGCTCCTGGGTGTCTGTAGTATTTGCTGAACAGGATGACGACATGATGGAATCAGCCAAGACTTTGATTGGCCTGTATTTATATCAGAAAAGGTTTGGAATCAGTTTTATACATCCTGTTATATGGAACTGTACCAATATCTGTATTTTGTCTGATTGATTTGGGTATTTCTGTGGCCAGTGCTGTTCAAAAGTTTGGGATCAGTGACTACTTTTTTGTTCATCAAGGCTGCATTTATTTGATTAAAAATACAGAAAAAAAACAGTAATATTGTGAAATATTATTGCAATTTGAATTAGGTGTTTTCTATTTTAATATACTTTAAAATAGAATTTATTCCTGTGATGCAAACTGATACTTTTTTCAGGATTTTTGATGAATAAACTTTAAAAAGAACAGCATTGACTTGAAATAGAAATCTACACTACTGTTCAAAGTTTGGGGTTAGACTTTTTTTTTCTTTTTTTGTTTGAAAGAAATTAATACTTTTATGCAGCAAGCATGTTAAATTTAGTAAAAAGTGATAGTAAAGATTTCTATTTTGAATAAATGCTGTTCTTTTTAACTTTTTATTCAAAGAATCCTGAAAAAAATAATCACAGGTTATGAAAAAAATATTGAGCAGCACTACTGTTCCAACATTAATAATTTCTGAAGGATTGTGTGACACTGTAGACTAGAGTAATGATGCTGAAAATTCAGCATTGCATCACAGAAATAAATTATATTTTAAAGTGTATTGAAATAGAAAAATGTTATTTTAAATTGCAATAATATTTCATAATATTAATTATTTTTCTGTATTTTTCATCAAATAAATGTAACTTTGATGAGCAAAAGAGAGTATTTTTATTATTTATTTTTTTTAACATTACAAATCGTACTTATCCCAAACTTTTGAACCGCAGTGTACACGACATTGCTGAAATTAAGTTTACATTTACAATATTTTACAATATTTACTCAAAATAGACTCAAATGTTACCTGATAATATGTCAAGTGTATTAAAATACGAATAAGAAGTCTCTTCTGCTCACCAAGGCTGCATTTATTTGATGAAAAATACAGTGAAAACTGTAAAATTGTGAAATATTACTATTTGAAATAAGTTTTTTTATTTGAATATATGTTAATATGTAATTTCTGTGATGCAAAGCTGCATTTTCAGCATTTCAGCATTACTCCAGTCTTTAGTGTCACATGATCCTTGATGTTTTGCCTCTTAAGAAACATTTCTGATTATAATGGATGTTGAAAACATTGTACTGTTTTATATTTTGGTGGAAACCATGATACATTTTTCTTCAGGATTCATTGATGAATAGAAAGTTGTAAAGAACCGTATTTATTTGATATGATATATGTATATGTGACCCTGGACCCTAGCCAAAAATACATTGCATGGGTCAAAATTTTTGTTTTTTCTTTTATGCCAAAAATCATTAAGAAATTAAGTAAAGTTCATGTTCCATGAAGATGTTTTGTAAAATTCCTAGTGTAAACATATCAAAATGTAATTTTTGATTAGTAATATGCATTGTAAAGCACCTAATTTGGACAACTTTAAAGGTGATTTTCTCAGTCTTTTTGATTTTTTTTGCATCCTCAGATTTCTGATTTCAAATAGATGTATCTCAGCCAAATATTGTCCTATCATAATAAACCATACATCAATAGAAAGCTTATTTATTGAGCTTTCATCTGATGTATATATCTCAGTTTTGTCAAATTTAACCTTATGACTGGTTTTGTGGTCCAGGGTCACATATATTTTTTTTTACCATTTAAATGTATTTATTGTGTATTTATAAATGTATTTACTGTGACTTTTGATCAATCAAATGCATCCCTGTTAAATAGAAGTATTAATTTTTCTAAACGGTTTACAAAAAAGTACATTTCAAAATATATACCTAAACTTAACTACTACCTTCCTAACTATTAATAAGCAGCACATTGGGAGTTTATTGAGGGGAAACTCTTAGTTACTAGTTACTATTGAATATGTCTTCCCTAATAAATAAAACTAAGTTCATGACAAATATTCCTTCCTTTTCTTCACAGGTTGAGCTCCTCGGTATCCAAGGTTTGTGTCTGGGGTTGTAACCCTCACTGTCATTTCATACTCCTGCTCCGCTCCCTTTCCTTCGACCACAGCGTGCTTCTTGACTTCCTCATCTCCTCCGAGACGTGTTTCCTGGAATACTGCGTTCGCTATTTGAAGCTTCTTCGTGAGGACCGGATAGCCTTCTGTAGGTCTTGCCGTCATATTGAAGATTGTGATGGTGCTGGAGGAGGAACCAATCCCTCTGTTCAAGCTTCTTTAGAAACACTATGTGTTGTTCCCTGCACTGAATCATCAACAGGTAACAATGTCCCACGACTGGTTGATTACGGGAGCTCAGACGAATCAGAGGAGGAGCATGTTTCTGATAGGAATACTAAGGTAGACTGTAGTAGGACATCTGTGATGGAGCTGGAACAAATTCGGAGTGAACATGCATCTGATTCTCTGTTGGGTAAAGTGTTTGTGTGTCTTATGGATTTGAGGACTGCTGTAACCAGACTACATGACAGAGGTCTCTTCCCATACAACCCTACCTCACTATTAAAACTGTTAAACAGCATCGAACACCAGAGAAACATGGTTAGTTAGCTTTGACTTTAAAACTAATGAATAAGGATTAAATAAAACTGATCAAAAATATCAATCTGTTATGACCTGCTCAATGAATGTAGTGAATGAACATCACTGTCACGTCACTAAACGAACAAATAACTTTTGCATCCAAATTAATGTTATAGAGGGACGCATGCAGTGTTGGATTTGATAGATAAAAATACAATGAAATTATGAAATATGACATGGCGTGTTCAAAAAAGAAAATTATAATGAAATGTAAGCATAAATTAAGCATTAAATGAATTTTTCTTGAAAATTTAAGTTCAAGCCTTTTTTCATGTAAAAAAAGGGGACATAACTTCATGACACATCCATTTATCTGATCAAAAAAACTGTATTTTTTTTAATGTAAAATAACGTCATGCCTCACTGATTTTTATGCATGCATTTAATGACTTTTATTTATTGCAACATTCCATAACATTTTAAATAATTTCATATATATGTAAATACACAGTTGAGCTCAAAAGTTTACACCTCCCTTTCAGAATCTGCAAAATGTTAAATGTTTACCAAAATAAAGGGGACCATACAAAATGCATGGTTTTTTTTTGTTTTTTTTAGTATTGACCTGAATAAGATATTTTACATGAAAGATGTTTACATATAGTCCACAAGAGAAAATAATAAATTGAATTTATAAAAATTACCTGGTCCAAGTTTACATCCCCTTGATTTTTAATACTGTGTAATTATCTGAATGATCTACAGTGTTTTTTTTTTTTTTTGTTTAGTGATATTTGTTCATGAGTCCCTTTTTTTTCCTGAACAGTTGCACGCTGTTCTTCAGAAAAATCCTTCAGGTCCCACAAATTCTTTGGTTTTCCAGCATTTTGTGTATTTGAACCCTTTCCAACAATGACTGTATGATTTTAAGATCAACCTTTTCACACTGAGGACAACTGAGGGACTTATATGCAACTATTACGGAAGATTCAAATGCTCACTGTTGCTTTAGAAGGAAACAATATATTAAGAGTTTGAATTTGAAGATCAGAGTAAAATTAACTTAATTTGTCTTCTGGGAAACGTAAGTATCTTCTGTAGCTTCTAAAGGGCAGTGCTAAATGAAAAAGTATGATATTTAGGCAAAATAAGAAACATTGTACACATCTCCATTCTGTTCAAAGGTTTTCACCCCCTGGCTCTTAATGCATTGTGTTTCCTTCTGGAGCATCAGTGAGCATTTGAACCTTCTGAAATAGCTGCATTCCTCTCAGTTGTCCTAAGTGTGAAAAGATGGATTTCAAAATCATACAGTCATTGAAGGAAACTATATTTTTATTTTTTAAATATATTTGACTCAGATCCCTCAGGTCTTTTTAATTCATTTATTTTTGCTCAAAAGGAAAAAACTGTAAGTGTGATCGCTGTATATGTAGTATATAAACCGTAGGTTTATTCCACTGAATGGGAAGGGGGCTTAGGCTCAACACCATCCTCATTAGCATTTAAATTACATCACCAGCTAATGAGTGCAAGTTAATTTCCATCAGTTTATATGCAAATATTCAGAATCAACAAACGTTCCTGTGGCCAACAGCTTTTCAGAAAGAGAAGGCATCAGTACAGTAGATCACACAGCTGTTGCTCAAATATTAATGTCATGATTAGGCTTGTTCGATAATTACACTCTCTTCACATTAAATGTTACTGGAAAACATTTAATTAATTCAACTAATCAAGAATCCCAGAGGACAAAACCTTCCGTTTCGGTCTAGCTCCTCAATATAAATAAACATGATTAAATTGCGCTATGGACATGAATGATTCCTCAAATCTTGGTCTCCAGAAAAATATAAAACGGCACAATTGTTTTCAATATTTATAATGATCAGAAATGTCTCTTGATGAGCAAATCAGCACATTAGAATGATGTCCGAAGGATCATGTGACACTGAAGACTGGAGAAATGATGGTGAAAATTCAGCTTTGCATCACAGAAATAAATTACATTTAAAAATATATTCAAATAGAAAATGTTTTTTTTTTAATTGTAATTATATTTCACAATTTTACTGTTTTCATTGTATTTTTTAATACATAAATGCAGCCTTTCAAAAACCTTCTTTTAAAAACATTAAAAATCTCACAGACCACAAACAAAGCAGGGAAAAAAATACAAAATATAGCTGCAAGCAGCGATTAACAGGGTTTAAGCACTTTAAGGCATTTAAGCACATATGAAAAAAAAAATATTTAGCAAGCCTGTAACCACCTAAATTAATGATTTTGGAAAATCTAAGTGATTTACCATAGAAATATTCTGTTTTTTAATGGGTATGATTGTTATAGCGCCATCTGTGGTCCGATCTCCTTAAAACTTTGCATGCTTGTTTAGAATCACCCGTCACATTAGTAAAGTTTTGAGTTGTCCTTTAGGCTTTATAGGATTTTAGGTGAATTTAGACAGGCCCCTTTTCTAAACAATCCTGTTATAGCTTCCCAAAGGCTAAATTTAAACTTTTTTAAAATAATTCTTGACCTAGAGTCCAGAGAATTGTACTGCAGTGTTTTTTTTTTTTTTTTTTTTTTTTCAGGTTGAGTGAAAAACCTTGGACTAGTTCGCAAAAGTAGATTTTTTTTTTAACATCTTCTCAATCATCTCAGCAGTTGGATTGGCAGCAGTGGTTTTAGAGGCAAAGTTGTCCAAAATGAGGAGTTCTGTCATACATTACAAGTATTTGTGTGTATGTGTGCAATGCACAACAGTTTACGCCCTTGAAAAATGTGAATTCCTCCCTCCCAGTGGCCGATTTCTTACAGACCTTTGGGGTCGTGAGTCAAACAGGCCCACTGGGTTTTGTTCTGACCGGCCTCTATTAACCATGTCTAATAGGTGCTCAAACTTCATCTGCTAATTTCAGCCATGTTTTTTTGAGATGCGCAAATGTCCTTATAGACACCAAGACCGTGCACAGCAATATTCATGTTGATAGGTTGATAGACAAATGGTTACATAGGTATAACCACCCCCCCATAGCGCCACCAAGTAGGCAATCTCCACGATTTTTGTCCTGCGACCTCAGATTAAGCTCTTACATAAGTGTTTGACGTTTCGCGATGATATTTCATTGCGTTCAGAAGTTATAGGCATTTTACTAAAAGTGACACTGCCCCTTTCGAACGCTTTGGCGTCACTTTGCGACGGTGAGTCGAAAGTTCAACTTTTTTTTTTTTTGTTAATTATTGATTAGGGCTGGGCGATTTGGCCTAAAATCAAAATCTCGATTAATTGAACATTTTAACCCGATTACGATTAATGAACGATTATTTTATTCATTAATAAAATTATATTTAATTATATTTAAATACTTTTTTTTTTTTTTTGCCCTCATAGTTCACTGACAAGTTTTGTACAGTAAATATGCTCACATATTACAAGTGAGAGATTTTTGAATGAAGGGTGCACACACTATCTACTATCTATGATTATTTATTGAACATCAGTGTTGAACAACTGAAATTAAAGCACACATTGCTTAAAACGAAAAGTCACATTTTTCTTAAATTAGTGAAAATAAATAACTTGCACTTTTGGAAACAAAATAAATTATTTATAAAATAATAATAAATATTAAAAGTAGAAAATAAGCAGTATCTCTTCTAAATAAAATTACTCTTGCATATCCTGTAAATACTTTTTACTGTATAAATACTGCTTAAGCTCTCCATCAACATGTCGGAGGAATAACGCAACGTAACGGAGCGGGGTCACGTGACTCCACACGCAGTAATGTTTTTAAAGGGAAAGTAATTGAAATAATTGACCTGGAAAAATTTGATCGATTATAGGTTCTGAATGTCGATTTCGATTACTTTTCGATTAATCACCCAGCCCTATTATTGATATTCGCTCTCCAGAGAATCTTTCTGCACTGGTTTGGTTCCACTCAGCGCAAAAACTACTACTTTCCAAAAGTAGGTTTTGCTAAAAATCCAAAATACCTGAAAATTTAGCCAAAAAAAATGTTTTGTCCGACGTGAGCCAAGGATTCCAACAATATAAGACACTTGAGCCTGTGACTGGCGGTTTAGGAGTTATGAGCGATTTCGTACTTTTGATAACTTTAGTGCCCCCATCAGGCCAATTGGGATGAGACTTGGTGACGTTGTCGGCGATGTGAGGACTACCATCCCTCCATTTTCAAGTCTCTATGACTTACAGTTTGGTATGCACGATCAGTTTTACATGGAGATCGCTGATCTGTGACAATTCTAACAAATAGGTTTCAGCGCTGTGCACCTAAATACTAATAATTTAATGCAACAACTGCAGTGCCTTGCAAAAGTATTCATACCCCTTCATTTTTTTCACGTTTTGTTGCAGCATTATGTTAAACTGCTTTAAAATAGTTTTTGCCCACATCAATTTACACTCCATACACCATAATAATGACAAAGCAACAACCATATTTGCAAATTTCTTACAAATAAAACACTGAAATAAGTACATTGCATATGTATTCATACCATTAACTCAGTACATAGTTGAAGCACCTTTTCAGCCTCAAGTCTTTTTGGGTATGATGTGACAAGCTTTGCACATCTGCATTTTTAAGTCAAGTCAAGTCAAGATTATTTATACAGCGCTTTTTACAATACAAGTTGTGTCAAAGCAACCTTACAGTATTAAAATAATAAAATAAAATGTCAATAATAATGCAAGAGTTCCATATTGCAACAAAGTCAAATTGGGGAGGACTCATCTGGTTCCCATGGCCTTGTGCCGGTGGCCGTTTAGGGTAGGGCATTTGGCAAATATCTGTCATTCTTTGCCTCACCTTTTCACCTCTCAAGCTCTGTCAGCTTGGATGGGGGCTGGCAGACATTTTCTAGAGTCCTAGTTGTTCCAATCGTCTTTCATTATGGATAATGGAGGCTACATGCTTCTGTGAACCTTCAATGCAGCAGATTTTTTTTCTGAACTCTTCCCTAGATCATTGCCTTAATGCAAGTCTGTCACTGAGCTCTACAGGCAGTTATCTTGACCTCAGGACTTGGTCTTTGCTCTGATATGCATTTTCAGCTGTTAGACCTTTTCTGAGAGGTGTGTGCCTTTCTAAATCAGACTCATTCAAATGAATTTGCCACAGTTTAACTCCACTCGAAGTGTAGTAACATCTAGAAGCAATATGAATTTCGAGTGTCCCAGAAAAGGGTATGAATACTTATGCAACGGGATCTTTTCAGTTTTTTTATTTTTAATAAATTTGCACAAATGTTAAAAACTTATTTTTTTGCTTTGCCATTATGGAGTAGGGAGTGTAGATGTGGGGAAAAAAGTAATTTAAAGTAGTTTAACATAAGGCAGCAACATAACAACATGTGAAAAAAACGAAGGGGTATGAATAATTTCGCAAGGCACTGTATATGATCATAGCTAAAAAAGTATATATATTTATCTTAACTATTCAGAAGTCATCCAAATTAGATAAAGGAAGTGAAAAAGAGAAGTTTACTTGCAGCACGAATGAACATAGTTTGTGTCGATCACAATGTGTAATAGTTAAAATGATTGACATTTAAAAACCAGAATTGGCTATTTCTCCATTGTGTCAGGTTAATAATTAATTATATCATTGGATCAGTGCGGTTTGTGATAATGCATGAGTAGTTTTATATTGCTTTGTAGACTTTTTATGCACCAATTCTTGCATTGCATTTGCTCACCGCTTGATGTTAAATGTAAAATCTGTGTCCTGAAGTAACACTAGAGATCAACTGCTATAAATAACTAAAGGTGTCTCCTGAATTCCAGGTAATTAATGTGAGTGAGTACAGACGACATTCTGCCCCAAACACACCCTGTGGCACTGAGTCATTGCCTGTCCTTTGTCTTATCAGGCCGAGTGAACCGCTGATCTAGCCCTCACATCGCAGCTCTATCAGTTGCACAATGCAAATGAGGTAAGTCCTTAGGGCGCAGTTTTCGCGTGCGTGCATGAGCGAGCCCGCCGAATGCCTATTCACCTCTGGAAGGTAAGGAGGAGGTGAGGAGGGAGGGGAGGAAACAAGTCAATTGCCACTAAAGCTGGGTGTGACCGTAAAGTATTTCAAACAAAGAGCTTTCCCCTGGGCCTCTAGCGCAGCGGTGCTGTCATGTTACGCACTTTCCCAGCGTCAGCAGCGAGCGGCGTGAGATTAGACATTTACCTGAGCGCTGCGCTGAACCGCTGACAGGAAGCAGAGGTAAGCGTGCGGCTTTTCTTGACCTTGGGTGAAATGCAGTGCCAGCGGTTGAGACTTAGCCAGTGGAGTTTGGGTTTTAAACAAGACGAATGGAGAAAACATACAAGACTTTTATGAAAGATGTTTGGAAAGTGGCTCTAATGAAAAGTAGAGCATGTGAAACTTTGCCTTTTTTGAGTTTTAAGACTGGACGGTACAGTAAATTTCCAGTTTTTCTACTATTTTTTATTGTTTTTAGGCATTTCGAGAAACGTCATTAGTAACGTCTCTTTGCTTTGGTCTGTTGGTTTTTCTGATCTTATTAAATTCTTTCTTCTTCTGGGAATACAGTAGGTTTACAGTGTGACTTGGTACTCATTCTGCAGGCATTGTCTTGAGTTTTAAGGAGGACCTTTATGAAAGATGTTTGGAAGGTGTCTCTAATGAAAAGTAGAGCTTGTGGAAACCTGCTTGTTTGTGCTTTTTTGAGTTTTAGGACTGGAAGGTACTGTTTTAATAGTTTTTTATGACATTTTGAGAAGTTTAGATTATTGCCTCTGCTTTGGTCTATTGGTTTTTCTGATCATAATCATTACTTTCTTGTTCCTGGGAATGCAGTAGGTTTGCAATGTGACTTGATACTCATTCTGCACTCATTGTCTTGAGTTTTAAACAAGACCAGTGGAGAAAATAATAAGGACATAAGTTTTTTGTAAAAGGCAGTCCAATAAAAAGCTTTTGGGTTTCAAGGCTGGAAGATACCATTAAATCCAGGTTTTTCTGTTAGTTTTTTATTGGTTTTTATACATTTTGAGAAGCTTTAAGGTAGGGTTTGACTGATTATCAGTGCAGATATTAAGCATTATTATGGTTATCGGCATTTGTCATTTTCAAAAGCGATTTGTTTCATATCATAATTCATTAGTATATTAACACCTCTTTACTTTGGTCTGTTGGTTTGTCGGATCTTGTTACATTTTTAGGTTTGCAATGTGACTTGATGGTCATTCTACAGTCATTGTCTTGAGTTTTAAACAAGACAAATGGAGAAAATAAAGGAACTTTTATAAAAGATTAAGTAGAGCATCTGGAAACCTGCTTGTTTGAGCTTTTTTGAATTTTAAGACTGGAAGATACTGTTCATTGTTTGTTGTTTTTTTTAAATCAGTTTTTGGGCATTTTGAGAACATTAGATTAACGTCTCTGCTTTAGGTTTTTCTGATTTTAGTAATTTTTTTTCCCTTGGAATACAGTAGGTTTGCATTGTGACTTGATAGTCATTCTGCACTCATTGTCTTGAGTTTTAAACAAGAACAACAGCGAAAACAATGATGACTTTTTTAATGAAAGATGTGTGGAAAATCTCTCTTATGAAAAGTAGAGCATGTGGAAACATGCGTGTGTGAGCTTTTAGGTTTTAATGCTGAAAGATACTGTTAAATCCAGGTTTCTGTTGTTTTTTATTGGTTTTGGGGTTAACCGATTATCTGCTTGTCCAATTATCAGTATTATTATTATATTAAGTATTTTTATGGTTATCTATTTTGGTCATTTTTAAAACCGATTTGCAGATAAAATAATTTTAAAGAAAGCTTTTGTCAGAGCCCTTGTTATTCTGATATATGAAAAACCCATATCGGTCGACCACTTTTAAAACTGGAAGATGCTTTTAAATCCAGGCTTGTTTTTTATTAGTTTATAGGATTTTGAGAATCTTCAAGGTAGGGATTGACCGATTATCAGCCTGCTCGATTATTAGTGTTAATATTAAGCAGTTTTTATGGTTATTAGTATTAGCCATTTTCGAAACTGATTTGACGATAAGGTAATTTAAAAGCTTTTAAAAACCCCTCGTCATTCTTAATGTTGTCATTAATTTACATTTTTTACACCAGACATATATATATCGGTTCAAAATATCGGTAATCAGTCTACTTGATTTGTAATAATCGGTAGCGGTATCAACCCTGAAAAACACATATCATAATTCATTAGTAGATTAGTAATGTCTTTACTTTGGTCTGTTGGTTTGTCTGATTCTTATTGTAATTTTTGTTTGCAATGTGACTTGAAAAAAAGGAGATATTTTATGAAAGATGTTTGAGAAAGTGACTAATGAAAGTTGAGCATGTGGAAACCTGCCCATGTGAGCCTTTATGAGTGTTAAGACTGAAATATACTGCTATTTCCAGGTTTCCCGATTATTGGCACTGATATTAAGCATTTGTATGGTTATCAATATTGGCTACTTTCAAAACTGATTTGCTGATATAGTAATTTAAAAGCTTTTTAATTTAAAAGAGTTTTTGCCAGAGCCCTTATTATTCTTAATGTTGTCATTAATTTACATTTTTACACCTGACATATATATCGGTTCAAAATATCGGTTATCGGTCTACTTGATTTGTAATAATTTTTGTTTGCAATGTGACTCGAAAAAAGGAGATTTTTTTTAAGATGTTTGAGAAAGCAACTCTAATGAAAAGTTGAGCATGTGGAAACCTGCCCATGTGAGCTTTTATGAGTTTTAAGACTGAAATATACTGTTATTTCCAGGTTTTCAGATTTTTCGAGAAGCTTCAAGGTAGGGGTTGACCGATTATTGGCACTGATATTAAGCATTTCTATGGTTATCGGTATTGGCTACTTTCAAAACCATTTTGCCTATAAAGTAATTTAAAAGCTTTTAAAGAGTTTTTGACAGAGCCCTTGTTATTCTTAATGTTGTCATTAATTTACATTTATATATCGGTTCAAAATATCGGTTATTGGTCTACTTGATTTGTAATAATCTGCATTCTTCAAGGTTTGTTTCGTATCATAATTCATTAGTAGATTAATGTCTCTTTACTTTGCTTGGTTTGTCTGACCTTACTTACTTTTTAGGTTTGCAATGTGTCTTGATACTCATTCTGCAGTGATTGTTTTACATTTTAAAGGCAACTGGACAAAATAAGAAGGACTTTTATGAAAGATGTTTGGAAAGTGGCTCTAATGAAAAGTCAATCATGTGGAAACCTGCCCATGTGAGCTTTTATGAGTTTTAAGACTGAAATATACTGTTATTTCCAGGTTTTCAGATTTTTTGAGAAGCTTCAAGATAGGGGTTGACCGATTATTGGCACTGATATTAAGCATTTGTATGGTTATCAATATTGGCTACTTTCAAAACTGATTTGCTGATATAGTAATTTAAAAGCTTTTTAATTTAAAAGAGTTTTTGCCAGAGCCCTTATTATTCTTAATGTTGTCATTAAGTTACATTTTTACACCTGACATATATATCGGTTCAAAATATCGGTTATCGGTCTACTTGATTTGTAATAATTTTAGTTTGCAATGTGACTCGATAAAAGGAGATTTTTTTAAAGATGTTTGAGAAAGCAACTCTAATGAAAAGTTGAGCATGTGGAAACCTGCCCATGTGAGCTTTTATGAGTTTTAAGACTGAAATATACTGTTATTTCCAAAGTAATTTAAAAGCTTTTAAAGAGTTTTTGACAGAGCCCTTGTTATTCTTAATGTTGTCATTAATTTACATTTATATATCGGTTCAAAATATCGGTTATTGGTCTACTTGATTTGTAATAATCTGCATTCTTCAAGGTTTGTTTCGTATCATAATTCATTAGTAGATTAATGTCTCTTTACTTTGCTTGGTTTGTCTGACCTTACTTAATTTTTAGGTTTACAATGTGTCTTGATACTCATTCTGCAGTCATTGTTTTAAATTTTAAAGACAACTGGACAAAATAAGAAGGACTTTTATGAAAGATGTTTGGAAATTGGCTCTAATGAAAAGTCAATCATGTGGAAACCTGCCCATGTGAGCTTTAAGAGTTTTAAGACTGAAATCGACTGTTCTTTCCAGGTTTTGTGATCATTAATGCCTCTTTGCTTTGGTCTTATTAAATTCTTTCTTCTTGCTGCTCCTGAAACCTCTAATCAAAATTGAATTAGAAAATTCCTGAGCAGCTTTAATCAAGATTGCTTTTGTTGGTGACCATGTGTGAAAATGTAACATCTAGAAGTAGAAGATGCAAACTTTGAATCTTTAAGTGTTCAAATGAGCTGTTATATTTGTTGAAATGTGTCTTACTAATGGTGACTTGGGTTGTAGTGCTAAAGTGTGAACATTTTATGTGCCTAAGTTAATCAGTTGTTGAATTCAAACTATTCTGTCCGACTATCCTAGTTTCTTCTTATCAGAAATGGTTGACAAAGAAAGATAGTGGCTTTGCGATAACGTGGTTGTGTGTGGCAGTAATGAGGTTGAAGGATGGGTGATAATTCTGTGCGATCTGTACACGTGGAGACAGCTCTGTTTACTCAACATCTTGTTCAAACAGACTCTGAGCTCTTTGTTATGTTCACTTAACACAGTGTTCCGGTCGTTCTCTATGGCTCTTTGGTCATAGTACAGTTACAGAGAAGCCATTGACTGCCATTGTGTGCCGCTAATATTGTCAGATCAAAGTCAAATATATAAGAAAGGAACAATTATAGTATGGTTAAAGGTATTAGCAAATACAGTAAAAGGTCAAAATACAGTAATAACTAATGGTTAGCATTTAGTTATGAGATCAAAGGTTTCGGGGTTGGTAAGTTTATGAAAAAAAGTCTCCTGTGTTCACCGAGGCTGCATTTATTTGACCAAAAATACAGTGATATTGTGAAATATTATTACAATTTAGAATAGCTGTTTTCTATTTGAATATATTTTAAAATGTAATTTATTCCTGTGATGCAAAGCTGAATTTTCAGCATCATTAACCATTCTAATATGCTGAATTGCTGCTTAGAAACATTTATTATTACTATTAATTAGGGTTGCAAAGAGATGGAAAAATTCCAGTAAATTTCTGGAAACTTTTTGAAAATCACAGGAAGATTCCAAAAAATCCTGGAAAGTTTCCAAAATTTTTGGAATGTTTCTGAAATTTACTGGAAATTTTCATTTGTTTATCTTCAGAAAACAAATTAAGATGTTTTTGATGAAATTTGTTTGATGAAATTTTTGATTAAATGGTTTTACTCATATGGAACGACATGAGGGAAATTAATGACAGAATTTTACTCTATTACTGTAAACACTGGTTGAAGTCATCTCCCTATTACTTAAATTTGATGGTGTTTTTGACATTTTTAATATATTAATGTATTTCATGTTTAAGTAGTTAAGATGCAGTTTCATGAGCATGAGTACCTTTTGTGAGAATGGTAATATTCAGTGGCAATACACTAAACATTTGTTAAAAGTAACTTCAGATTAAATTATATAATGTATAAGGTACAATTCATCAGCTTTGTGTATCTTATGATAATTAAAATGCATGATTTTGTGATGTATGCTGTATAGAAAATTTACTGTGTATTTATAATTTACAGTATTTTCACATTATGTTGGAGATTTCATTAAAAAATGATCAAAATGTGGCAGTAAACATTTACCAATATACATTTTTGAATTAGGTAAAACAAAAAATGTATGCTACCACAATTTAAAATATTTAATTGGGATACTAACACTGTTTGGCAGACTTACTTGTTTTTCAAATGGCTCAATATATTATTTCGCATTGAGCCAATGTTAACAAACTGTTGCCCCAATTGATAAAATTCAATTAGCAGAAAATCCAATTGGGCCAATTGAAAAGTTTAGATGTGATCAGTCACTAAAAAATTTTGAGTTTGGGGGGGTCTGAATTTTTTTACAGTGTACATTTAGACATTTAGCAGACGCTTTTATCCAAAGCAACTTCCACATTTTTGCAACTGTATCAATGTTGAAAACAGTTGTGCTGCTTTTTTTAAATTAATTACTGTTTTTTTTAATGCTTGATAATTTTTTTTAATGATTCTTTGATGAACAGCATTTGTTATTTTATGAGATTGCATCACAGCACTATAAATCTATGTATAACCTACTTAATATATTTCCTTTTACTTGCCCATTTTTTAAAAAGTTATTAACCTTGTAAATATGCTGCACAGTTTATTACTCAGGATTAATTACTAACCCAGTTTAGACAGTGTGAAACTTGAACTAAGATAACCTACGATTATGCTATTAGTCAGTCTGTGACATACTTTAACTTGATAATGATGATAACCTCATTAATATTTCCCTTTCATTATCTTGCATATCATCGCTAGTATTTGGACAGTGTTTAACTTGGGTGTTAAGTGTTGTTAAAAACGGAGTAATTCTCTAAGTGGATCTGAAATCAACACAATAATATGTAGGTTCACACCAGCCCTACTTGTATTCCCAGTGGCTTCTCAGGTGTGTGTGTGTGTGTGTGTGTGTGTGTGTGTGTGTGTGTGTGTACCTGGTATTCATCACGTTGCGGGGACCAAATGTCCCCACAAGGATAGGAATACCAGTAGATTTTGACCTTGTGGGGACATTTCTCAGGTCCCCATGAGGAAACAGGCTTATAAATCATGCACAATGAGTTTTTTTGATGAAGTAAAAGTGTGCACAATCTCCTGTGAGGGCTAGGTTTAGGTGTAGGGTAGGTGTAGGGCAATAGAAAGTACGGTTTGTACAGTATAAAAACCATTACGCCTATGGAATGTCCCCATAAAACATGTAAACCCAACATGTGTGTGTGTGTGTGTGTGTGTGTGTGCGCGTGTGTGTGTGTGTGTGTGTGTGTTTGTAGGTACTTGAGCTTGTGGTTTTGCCTCAGGTCAGCATCACCCCTATCAAACACTGTTTTTAGTAGCAGCAGAGCTGTTTTACCATCAACACTCAACAAATTTGACAAATCATTTGTTATGGCTTAAAAACTGGATTATTATATACAACAAGAGCTATAGAATCTCAACCATTTTAACGGATTCACCACTGTCTTTGTAATTTGATTATTTACCATTTTTTTGTTTGGTATTAGCAAGATTCTGTGTTCATAGCCCATTTGTTAGAGGTTTAAATGGATGCAGGAAAAGACTAATGAAAATAAGGAGGCTGGCATAAATCCACAGTGCTGAATTCATCATGAATAATTATGTCTTTAAAACTCTGACTCATTTCATTCCTGATTTCCATTTTATGAGATGACATGAGATTATTTTATGATTATACTACTGTTTACTTTCATTTGTTAGCAAGGTTGTTTTGTATGTCCATAATAAAACTTTGAACCGCAGTTTCTCCTATTTAATTAAACTCATCTCCATCTCTCTTTAAATAATAATAGAAAAATCTATATTTTTGCAAAGTGTACTACTACAGTGATAATTTGAGAGTTTACCATAAACTTTAATTCTGTATGCAATGGTAAAATGTTTATTATATTACAGTATGTAGGTTATCTGCTCAATAAATGGGAAAACACAGGATAAAAGTTATAAAGACAAACTTTTCTTCTTTGGAATAACATGCAATGAAGGATTATGAATATGTATTAAAATAAAAGTTTGACCAAGAATGAAAATTTGCTGAAAATGTCAGGACATCCACGTTTGTTTCTTCATCAGAACAGATTTGGAGAAATTTAGCATTACACCACTTGCTCACCAAAGGATCCTCTGCAGTAAATGAATGGGTGCCGTCAGAATGAGAGTCCAAACAGCTGATAAAAACATCACAACAATCCACAAGTAATCCACACCACTCCAGTCCATCAGTTAACATCTTGTGAAGCTAGAAGCTGCCTGTTTGTAAGAAACCAATCCATCATTAAGGTGTTTTAACTTTAAACCATCACTTCTGGCCAAAATAGAGTCCATAATCCATAATAATGTTTCCTCCAGTGAAAAAATCCACCAACATATTTGCTGTTTTAGACTGTTTTGGCTTGTAAGCGGTGCTTGATCTGTGCATATTTCTCTCCTGATTCAGACGAGACAACATATTTAACTGGATAAAGCAATAGATCGTAGTTTACCTGAAAGCAGTGCTTTGAAGGTAAAAGCATATAGATTTGTTTCTTACAAACATGCAGCTTCACACTTCACAAGATGTTAACTGATGGACTGGAGTGGTGTGGATTACTTGAGAATTATTGTGATGTTTTTATCAGCTGTTTGGACTCCATTTCTGACGGCACCCATTCACTGCAGAGGAACTATTTGTGAGCAAGTGATGTAATGCTACATTTCTACAAATTTGTTTTGATGAAGAAACAAATTCATCTTGGAAGGTCTAAGGATGAGTATATTTTCAGCAAATTTTCACTATTCCTTTAAGAGAGTAAATTATGTCAATTTTGGTTTGATGTTAAAAACACTTACACTATAAAAAAAACCACAATTTGTTGAGACAACTTAAAATAATGTGTTATCCCGCTGGCTTAGATATTTGAGTTCATTTCAAGTTGACTAAACTTTTTTGAGTTGACTAAACTTAAAATTTTAAGTCAGCCAGGTAACAAATTATTTTAAGTTTACCCAACAAATTAATTTTGTACAGTGTAGGAACAGCTTCTTTCTTAAATAAATTCAGTAATATACAGGGTTCCTACACATTTTCCATTTCAAAATTCCATACTTTTCCAGGCTCAAATTTCCAAACCTCTCAGTAGATTTTCAGACCACATCTAACATAAATGGTTCAGAGAGCATTATTTTCAGCTTTATGTGATAGTACAGTTTTTTTTTCATTGATTTTATCTAAAGTGACAACATACAGAACCCCTCATTTTTTTTAAATAAATAAAAAATGCAGACTTCTACATGCACACAAGAAACTATTTGGTACCCTCAAGAAACTACATGTGCATGATCATTTTTTGCATGCTTACCGTTACAATTCCATCTTACTATGAATAAAACAAGGGCCTGGATGCACATGAATTAACAGAGATATACTTGCTCAAAATGTGGCTTTTCTTATGGTAGTACTTTAATATGATAATGTCCAATTTAGCATGTCCTCTGTGGCAACGGAGAAACCATGACATGAAATGGGCCGATGGCATAAAATTTGCCAAATTCAAGGGTCTACACAAAATACTTGAACTATTTAAAAAAGTGTTTAAAATGTGGCTTTCATTAGGGCAGTATGTCATATTTCAAGGCCTTAGATCTCTTTAATGCATGGTCTGTAGCGGCCAAGAAACCACACTGCGAAATGAGCTGAAGGAACAATAAGTGCTAAGTTTAATGGTTTCTTATGCGCACATAAAAGTCTGTATATTTTTTAATTTTGCAAAGGTCCTTGAGGCTATGTAATATAGTGCTAAGCAGTGTTGGGGAAAGTTACTTTTAAAAGTAATGCATTACAATATTAAGTTACTCCCTAAAAAAAGCAACTAATTATGTCACTTAGTTACTTTTAATGGAAAGTAATGCATTACATTCCTTTCCATTTTTTTTTTATTTTGGGCAGGGCTTGCTTGTTTGTTTTTAATATAAAAAAGTTCTATTTTTGGCAAATGTAAAAGCCTTTTTACACCAAAAGCCTCAGGCTTAGAGAAAAGCAAATTCACGTCCGTGCAGTAGACAGCAGGAAAAAAAAGTCAACTCTTCAGCAATAAAACAAAGGAAAACAAATGTTAGATTATCCTAAATAATTTGTGCGTATTAGTATGGATGAATTGGATCATTGAAGGTCGGCAGCAAAGACATCGGTTAATAAAATGGGATTAAATACATAAAGAATATTTGTATTATTTAACATATTTAATTATTGCATGTTTGCGTTGAATTTCACTGTTGTTATTCATTTTGAGGAACACTGTATTGGTTTTTTAAGCGAGTGAGATTTTTTTTTTGCATGTTCACATTTATTCTACAACTAAAGTAACATCTTACAATTTCTCTCAACATGGGGACAGGAGAGCTGTTAATCAGTAAATGAGGGGGAAAGTAAAAGTAACACGGATATTTTCTTGTCAATTAAAAAGTAATGTATTACTTAACTAGTTACTTGGAAAAAGTAATATTATTACATAACTTGCGTTACTTGTAATTCGTTACCCCCAACACTGGTGCTAAGAATATTCTCTTGTATTTGACAATCACTAATGAATTTATTTTCCTTAAATTCTTAATTTTCTATTATAAAAAAACTAAATACCCCTATTTAGTTTGGAAACACACATATTTGTCCATACTCTGCTTTCTGAAAAAAATGCTTAAATCAAATTCCATACATTTTCATACTTTTTCAAACCCATAGGAACCTTGGATATAGGGGTGTGCGATAAGACGATTTTTGATCGTGGACGATTAAAATGTCTCCACGATCTGCTTTTGAATAAATATCGTAGTATCGTGCTACAGTGTGCCTCCGTCTTAATTTACTGTACATTCACTCACGGGACACTGCACTTATTCATATTCGCGATCACATTATTTGAATGTGCTTCAAAGTCTTGCCGGTAAAATAACGCCATTTGGTCCGCGCGCTGTTCTGGCATGCGCTTCATGAGCGCGTAAACCTGAAGCACGTGCGCTAAAAGCCTGTCAAACAGCAACTGATTACTAAACTGAGCTATCTTTGGCGTTTAATTTGCTTATACTGTCAAAAACACGCAAGGATTACATATAAACACAGTCGGTTGTCTAAAGTGAAAGTAAACAGTTAAGAGAAAAACGGATGCGCGCCTGTATAGATGCGTGCAGCTCTGCAACAGAGCTAAACATGCTGTCGATTGTCATTAAAGGGACAGTACACCCAAAAATGTTGTCACTCACATGTCCTAAATCTCTATTATTTTTTTTCGTGTGCTTAACACAAAAGAAGATATTTTGAAGAATGTGGGTAACAGTAGCTGGTCCCCACTGACTTAAAATAAATAAATAAAATATATGGAAGTAACTGGGGACCCAGCAACTGTTTGGTTACCCACATAATTCAAAATAAGTTTTATGTTCAGCATGTTTTATGCTTAAAAAAAATGCGAGAGTGAGTAAATGATGACAGAATTGTCATTTTTGGGTGATGATACACTAATAAAACAAAACACAAAGGACTCTTGACTGAAGAACTTCAATACAGTTGCTTTAAATGTTGCTTCTATGTATAATTTATGTATATAATGTATATAGTGTTTTATTTTTATATTTGTTAATTACATTTCTTGAATGCTACTGATAAATACATGGACTGTACCTGAAAATTAAAGCACTGTTTGTTTTATTTGTATAGTATGTGTATTTGTAACATGTAGCTTATCTTTGTTCTTATTTTTTAAAAACAAAGAAAATAATGACAAAGATTTTTTTGTCTTCGCCCACTTTGGCTTAAATATCTGCCATTCTTTTTATTTTATATTTTGTTACCTTGTAAGGTTTTGGTTTTAAAATAGAAAAATTAATTTGGCTGTACTACTCAGACAACTTGTAAAAAAGTAAAACCAACATGACAAAGAATCGTGATAAAATCGTGAATCGGGATATTTCTTGAAAAAATCGTGATATTATATTTTTACCAAATCGCCCACCCCTACTTGGATATAATCTGAGATGCTTATCATTGCTCAAGTTATGTCAAGTTGACACGGAACACGTATGTCTGTTTAAAGCATGACGTAAACATGACTATGCTTGTGTTCACCAGATCGCTGTCATGATTGAGACGATCAGTGAGTGGCTGTGGTGGGACCGGCTGTGGCTGCCGGGGAACCTCACGTGGGCCGATCTCAAGGACAAGGAAGGGCGGGTCTACGCCAGAGCATCCCACCTCTACGTCACTGTGCCATATGCTTTAGTCTTCCTTGTAGTCAGATACCTGTTTGAAAGGTGAGACGCCTGTGGAATTTCTTTGGTTATGTTGCAGGAAATGGATCCGATCAATCATGTGAGGCCAGATTTCCGAGGCCAGCGTGAGAATTTTTCGATGATCTTTTTAGCAACAAATATGATCAGTGTTGGAGAACTTTTGGAGCTACAAAGCTCATTTAAAATAAAGCGACCCTTTTAAAATAGTTATCCTGTAAAGTTTGTACAGTAAATTTTACAAGAAAACACTATTTGCTTGACTACTTCAAAATTTCACATTTAATTCAGTGTGTTGCTTATGTTTCTTTGGAACTGTGAAATTTACTAGCAATGAGTGAAAACTGTTTCTAGATCAATGTTTTCTTTTTTTAAACAATATAAGCTACACACAAATATATATACAGCTTTAAAAAAAATTTAAAGGCTACTTGTTTCTCTGGATTTACTAGGTACGGATTTGAGTGATTTTTTTGTTTGTTCTATAAAGGTCTGATAACATTTCTTCCCAATTTCAAATAAAAATATTGTCATTTAGATTTTTTTTTTTTTTTTTGTCAAAATAACTAATGTTTTGAGTTGTTGTGATTGAAAGTCAGGGGTCTTACACCAAATATTGATTTCGTAACTCTTCT
>NC_133363.1:59920841-59946537 GCF_049309525.1 Garra rufa
TTTCTTGCAAACTTATTTGAAGGAACATTCTATGAAACAACTTTTTTACTCTTTAATTTTATATATATATATATATTTGTTTTTTTTTACCACACTAATGAACTAGCTTGCCATAATTTAATATATATTTAAAAAATATTAAAAACAATGTATGAAACATTTTTATTTTTTAATTAAAATATTGAATGAACTTGCTTTAGTGCTTCACTGTTTATCATATTATATATTTTAATGACTTAATATTATAACTTAGTTAGAAATATTTTTAACAACAGTAATGAACTAGCTTGTCATAATTTAATATTAATTCTTTTACTTTTTTTGGAACATGTGATTCTTTTTTTTTTCAGGATTCTTTAATGCATAAAACATAAAGAACAGCATTTATTCAAAATATATATATTTTTTTTTTCTACAATAAATGCCATCACTTTTAATCAATTTAACAGATTCCTGGTAAACAAAAGTATTAATTTCTTTCAAGAAAAGAAAGAATAAAAAAAATCTCCACAAACTTTTAAATGATAGTTTATACTGTTACAAAAGATTTCCATTCCAACTTTTTCTTTATTAAAGAATCCTGAAAAAAAGTACATTGATAATAAATCAGCATCTTAGAATGATTTCTGAAAAATCATGTGACACTGAAGACTGGAGTAATGATGCTGAAAATTCAGCTTTACATCCCAGGAATAAAATATGTTTTAAAATATATTCACATAGAAAACAGTTACTTTACATTACAATAATATTTTAAGAATTTTTCTGGAATTTTGATCAAATAAATGCAGTCTTGATGAGCATAAGAAACTCCTAATAATAAAAATAAAATAATTTGCACTGCAGTTTTTTTAATGTATTTAATATTGATAATAAAATTTTATTTTTAACAACAATAAAGAGTTAGCTTGGTGTAGCACATTACACATTCTAAGACACTCATCCCAGTTAACATTACAGCTATACGCTAGAAAAGAGCTTCAATCAAGTCAAACATAAAGGATTAAAACTCCATGGGTTAATAGCAGGAGTATCATCAAAGGAGCTCATATTCCCTCTTTTCTCCAGAAAAATGTCAAATCTCACAGAGAGCGACGGCCGTTCTGTCAATCTGTAAGTTGAGCAATGGCCTAACCGCCTCCCGAACGAACGGCATTATGATCTGTATCCCCCTCACTGAACAATCGGGCCGTCTGGGAAAAGCGAGCCGTGTTACCTGAAGCACTAATGATCAAGTACGCAACAATGGCCACATTCCTGCGCTTCGCTTCAACTTTGATATCACCATATCAAAGCCACCCGTCGTAGACATTTACTCGCTGTCAGCTCATTCAGAGCGATCCCGTTTCACCCTGATTATTTATTAAAAAAGCACTTCGGCGGCTGTATTTACATCCACGACTCTGAGAGCATGACTTCATGTCTTGAAAGGAGTGACGGCGCGCTGCGTGAGAATACGCGCTGATTTCTGTTTCTCTGCCGTCACCTGTAGTTGAGAGCTTTTGCTAAGGCATCGAGACTGACAGAAGACAGGGGCCGCAGATGGCCGTCTCCAGCCCTTTGTAGTGGTTTTTCCAGCTGGCTTCATTTGTGTGTGCACAGCCCAAAACTGGCCCATTAAAACTGATAAACTCTCTGCACCAGGTTCCTGGAACTCATTGCAGAACTTTTAAGACGACGAATAAAGAGAAAACATTTTTGTGTGTGTGTGTGTGTGTGTGCGTGCGTGCGTGCGTGCGTGTGTGTGTGTGTGTGTGAGAGCTTTTTTTTTTTTTCCTCCCCTGATGTCCACTTATGAAGGTTTTCTGTGCCAGAAGCAGTGATTTTTCATGGCCTTTTTTTTTTTTGGCTCTCTCTAACTTTGTGAATTAAAGGGATGGTTCGGAGTAGAATTGACTTCATTCCTATGCACTCCGAAGCCCATGTAAATACCCCATCCAAAGTTTTTTTTACCTTAGTCGAACATTTATGGAGATATTAGAGTTTTTCGAATTGCTTGTTACAGGAGTGAATGGTACATGTGATGAATCTCGTAAATTGCACCACTAAACGTGCAAGTAATCTTACCAAACTTCTACAGTAGTGTAAATAGGGTATGTACTCACAAAACGCTGCATCAGAACATTTGTAAGTCCACCATGAGTGTTTTAAAAACACATTTTACCCGAGAACTACTAGTCTCAGAAACTACAAGTCGATGTCACTTCCCTGGTTTGAAAAAAGCACGTAAAAGTCCTCCTACTACATCTGTGTGCATGTCAACTTGTAGGAGGACTTTTACGTGCTTTTTTCAAACCAGGGAAGTGACGTCGACGTGTTGCCATTTGTAGTTTTTGAGACTAGTAGGGATCGGCTAAAACGTGTTTTTAAAACACTCATGGTGGACTTACAAATGTTCCGATGCAGCGTTTTGTGAGTACATAACCTATTTACACTACTGTACAAGTTTGGTAAGATTACTTGCACGTTTAGTGGTGCAATTTACCAGATACATCACATGTACCATTCACTCCTGTAACAAGCAATTCGAAAAACTCTAATATCTCCATAAATGTTTGACTAAGGTAAAAAAAACTTCGGATGGGGCATTTACATGGGCTTCGGAGTGCATAGGAATGAAGTCAATTCTACTCCGAACCATCCCTTTAAATGTGTTTTTGCTGCTGTACCTATTATACGTCTATGCAAATTTAGTTTTATCTGCTCAGTTTTTAAATAACAGGCTCTTTATGACAGATTTATATAATACTGTGGCGTTTTTTTAATGCATTTACTTGATCAAAAATACAGAAAAATCTGTAATATTGTAAAATATTATTACAGTTTAAAATAATGGTTTTCTATTTGAATATATTTTAAAATGTAATTTATTCCTGGGATGCAAAGCCGAATTTTCAGCATCATTACTCCAGTCTTCAGTGTCACATGATCTTTCTTATTTATTACTTTTATTATCAGTGTTTTGCTGCTTAATATCTTTTTGGAACCTGTGATACTTTTTCAGGATTCTTTGATGAATAAATAGTTAAAAAGAGCAAACTTTTTTAACAATATAAGTCTTTGCTATTTTTTTTTAAATAATTGAACACATTCTTAGTTAATAAAAGTATTTATTTCTTAAAAAACAAGAAAGAATAAAAATGACTGACCACAAACTTTTAAATGGTAGTTTATTTTGTCACAAAAGATTTCTATTTTAAATCAAATCAAATATTTTAAATAAATGCTGTTTCTTTTTACTTTTTCTTTATTAAAGAATACTAAGTATCACAGATCAAGTGACACTGAAGACTGGAGTAATGATGCTAAAAATTCAGCTTTGATCACAGGAATAAATTAAAACAGAACCATTATTTTAAACTGTAATAATATTTCATAATATTACAGTTTTTTTCTGTATTTTTGATCAAATAAATGCAGCCTTGATGAGCAGAAGAAACTTAAAAAAACATTGTTGTACATTGTTATAATTTTATATGTATATAATTAGATTTTTATTGCACTTTTTTGTGCTTTTTAATTCCTCTAATAACCCACTTATAATGTTGCTTGTTTTTTTTGTTTTTTTGTTTTTCCCAGATGTAACAGCCTCTTGGTATGGAAGCCCGTTTCTGCCACTGAATTAAAAAAAAATACATTTTATTGTGACTTTTTATTTTACAGTTCTGACTTTTGAATCCTGAATAGAATTCTGAGAAATAGTCTATATTGCATTATATAAACTTGCCATTGCGAGAAAAAAGTCACAATTGTGAGTTGTAAAGTCAAAACTGACACTTTATATTTCGCAATTCTAAGACATAAAGTTGCAATTGCATGATATAAACTTTGAATTGTGGGAAAATAAATTTGTGTGATATAAACTTGCAATTCTGAGTTAAGTTAGAATTGTGATGTATAAACATGTTCTGTGAACATATCAGTCTTTTTTTAGTCCTCAGAAATAGACTTTATAACTAAAAACAATTGTTCATATCTCACAATTCTAAGAAAAAAAAAAGAATTCTCGCAATTCTGACTTCATAACTCAAAATTGTGAGTTTCTATCAGAATCAGAATTTTGAGTTCATATGATGCAATTCTGAAAAAAATGTCAGAATTGCGAAATGTAAAGAGAAAAAGGCAGAATTGTGAGAGAAAAAGTTGCAATTACCTTTTTGATTTTCTTATTCAGTGGCATAAACAGGCTTCCATATCTTGGGGACACATTTATAGATTTCTTTATTATTATTTTTATCAATTTATTTATTTATTTCTTCTTGTTGTTATTTGTTGTATGTTGGTAAAGTTATTTTTCAAAGCCATTTTTCTCTCTTTGATTTAAACGTCTTGTTTTTTGCTTCTATATTTATAAGACGATCTATGCAAATATAGTTTTATCTGCTCCTTCCTTAAAAAACAGGCTCTTTGTGACAGATTTGTCATTTATTGTTACACAAAACCACTCGTAAAAGGTAATTTTTTTTAAACTGAGATTTGTATATCATCTGAAAGCTGAATAAATGAGCTTCCCATTGATAATTTGTTAGGATAGCAAAATCGCCTTTAAAGTTGTCAAAAATGAAGTTCTTAGCAATGCATATTACTAATCAAAAATTAAGTTTTGATGTTTTTACGGTAGAAAATTTACAAAATATCTTCATGGAACATGATCTTTCTGTATTTTGGCTATTGCTACAAATATACCCGTGCTACTTATGACCGGTCCAGGGTCACGTTTCTATAATAATAATAAAAGTAATAGTGCTTTTTATTTATAAAACCCTTTGTTCTGAACCCAAATCAGAACAGTAATAAAACATGCAAAGTACAATGCAATAATACAAAAATAGATTGATAATCAGCAACAAAAAGCAGATTTAAACCATAGAGACCTCCTAAAACGAGCTTGACCACCCATAGTCTTTAATTTATATCTACTTAATGTGATTCTTATGGCAGATAAAAGACCACCCGCCTTTCTTGCATCACAAATAAGCTTAAACGATTATTTTGAAATTCCTAAAACATGAACCAAGTTTTAGGTTTTAACATTTTATTAACCTGCCAAAGTCAATATTGGCTTGCATTTGGAGCTTGAACATTGTTAATTCCATGCCAGGATTTTCATGTAGTATGACTTATGTTATACTCCTATTCACTTTTTGTTTGTCATCTCATGTTTAGTGCTGTATTGTGAATTATATTTGTGTCTGATGAGTTCATTTATTCAGTGCATTTAAGATGCATAATAAACAGGAGACAAATGTTGCCCCTTTTCAGTATTTAATACAGTTAAGGTTTCTATTATATCTTTTAGACTGTAGCCACACATCTTCTTTGCTATAAGATTAAAATAGTTGAGTAAAAGCATGCACAGGTGTTCACACAGGATTTTATTGACTGGTGTTTAACCTGATGCTCTTTGTGCTTCAGGGCAGCCCAGGACTTTGCAAGATCTGTGCAGGATAAAGATCCGCCAATGCATCGGCCTGCAGAGCCTGAAGTTTCTGGAAGATCTGCCCATTGCCAAGGTCATGAAGGACTACCTAAAACACAAGTTCGACAACGTTTGACAGCAGCCGACCGTCTCGTTTCTGTAGGTTCCCTCATGAGACTCTATGCAAACTCTCTTTTTGATTTCTACTCGAAACCTCTGGGAGCAGGTGCAGCGTTTTGTACGAAGCGGAGTAACGACTGTGGATCGGGAAGCACTGTAATGGTCACGGAGAAATTCGCAGAAAAACGCAGACGTTTGATTTGTACCAAATATCTTTTTTGCTCTTAAATCAACAAGGCCTTTGTAAGTATTTGATGTTTTCTATCAGCTACATTCTTAGACAAGGAAAAACGACAAAAGCTAAGCTATCCAGAGAAATTGGCAAACATTCAGGTCACCCTCGTAAAAAAATATGCATGTGCTCTTGTCATCATTGGCTGTGAAGAAATCCTTTTCAACTACAGTTAAAGGATTAGTTCACTTTCAGAACAAAAATGTGCAGATAATGTACTCACCCGCTGGTCATCCAAGATGTTCATGTCTTTCTTTCTTCAGTCGTAAAGAAATTAGGTTTTTTTGAGGAAAACATTTCAACTTCTATTCAAGTTTGAACTTCCAAAATGCAGCTTTAAAACGATCCCAGCCGAGGATGAAGGGCCTTATCTAGTGAAATGACCTCTTATTTTCTAAACAAATTGACAATTAATATACTTTTTAACCTCAAATGTTCGTCTTGTCTTGTCTCTGCGATGCACATGCATAGTCTGTGAGATCCGGGTCAAAAAACTCCCCATCTTAAAAATTGTTGTAGGATGATTTGAAAGTTGAAGACGAAGAACAAGATGGGAGTTTTTCGACATACCCTAACTGTCTTGACCCGGATCGCAGAGACGAGACAAGACGAGCATTTGAGGCTAAAAAGTATATAAATTGTCAATTTGTTTATGAAATAACCAATCGTTTTGCGCCGTTTGACTTCTATGGTGCCCCCAAGTTTGAACTTTACAAAATGCAGCTTAAATGCAGCTCCAAAGGGCTCTAAACGATCCCAGCCGAGGAAGAAGAGTCTTATCTAGTGAAACAATCGGTTATTTTCTAAACAAATTGACAATTTATATACTTTTTAACCTCAAATTCTCATCTTGTCTTGTCTCCGCAATGCACATGCAAAGACGAAAATGAGATGGGAGTCAATACAACTGTATTGATTACACAGACTACACAAGTGCAGAGATGAGACAAGACAAGCATTTGAGGTTAAAAAGTATATAAATTTTCAATTTGTTTCGAAAATAACTGCGAGATAAGACCCATCTTTCTCGGCTGGGATCGTTTAGAGCCCTTTGAAGCTGCATTTAATCTGCATTTTGGAAGTTCAAACTTGGGGGCACCATAGAAGTCCACTAAATGGAGAGAAATCCTGAAATGTTTTCCTCAAAAAACTATTTATTTACTACTGACGAAAGAAAGACATGAACATTTTGGATGACAAGGCAGTGAGTACGTTATCTGTAAATGTATGTTTTAAAAGTGAGCTAATCCTTTAATAGAATCCAGTGCGTTCATATTTAAAAAAATCAAATTGTACCAAAATGTAATTTTTTTTTATAATTATTATTTTTTATTTACAAGTTGTCAATATCAGAGGTGCTCTACTCTAGTTCTCATTAAAAAAGGTAAAGAAAGTCCTACTTAGGTGAACGTGTATTACGTCCATAAATCATTAACTAACTTTATGTAAATACTTGTGTCATATGTACAGCAGATATTTTTAGACTATTTAAGCCACAAGCTTGTGTTATGGAAGTGTTTTGGGGGTTTTGTTGAGTGCTTCTGTGTTTTTCATGTGATCTGTCAAGGGCTCTGATGGAGGAACGTCCGGATCTGTGATTAAATGGAAAATTAGTGATGCTTAATTGTAATTGGCCATTATTTTCTTGTTATTATGCACATTTTTTTTAATATATAATGATTTGGAATGCACTTAATGTTTTTTTTTTTTCCTAACAAAATATAAGCATTAGTTAAAGATCTGCATAGCATTAAGTTTTTCAGTCAAATGGGAACTTTATTTTTGATCTTTCCCCTTCAAATCTCAAACAAGGTGAGACTGTTTTGTTGGAAGAGACTCTCGCTTATCGTTTCATCCGAACCGCTTCGAACACTAGCTGCCTTTCCTTCGGTCTGTGACGCAGTACAGCTATTTCACCACATCATGAACACAGTTCAAGTGCATTAAAGTGACCTGCCACAGCATTTAAATTATTTCTCTTTTTTTTTTTAGTTACGTTTAGGGACTGAAAGCGTTTTTGGATGACTGCTTGCTACCATAATGTATTCAGAACCAGGTGTGGAGGACTGATTGGAGAGCCAGGGAATGTTATATGGGATTTGTCTTTGCTAATCGGAAGTCTTCCACAACTTCAACTACTGAATGTATATAATCTGCTGTTTCACATGTACATGTGTGTGAATAAATGGATCTCATAATGGCCCCGTTTGTTATTTTTTAAAGTCTTCTTGCTGTACTTTGAAGCAGTAATTGTGGCGTTCATCCATTTGCATCCATTTTTCTAGAGTTTGATGACTTTCTAATAAAATGTCTGCGAAATGTGTTGATTTGACTGAATTCATTGCCCTGAAAACACTGTTTAATAATCACTGTGGTTGCTTTAAGATCATTTCCAAGGACTCTTTCTGCTAAGATATGCGTTTTTTCCACTTATAATGTTGGTAAAGTTATTTTTCAAAGCTATTTTTCTCTCTTTCTGACCTTTTGATTTAAACATATAGTTTAGGATTGATTGCACATATAGTTTTATCTGCTCTTTGTGACAGATTTGTCATGTTTTGTTACATTTGTCTAGATTTATTTACACAATATGTGACTCTGGACCACAAAACCAGTCATAAGGGTCAATTTTTTTAATTTGGCTGAGATACAACTATTTGAAAATCTGGAATCTGATGATCCAAAAAAATCTAAATATTGATGTTTTGATGTTTTTTTTGGTAGAAAGTGTACAAAATTGCAACAAATATCAAATTTCTATAATAATAGTGCAATGCATTTTATTTATAAAATGCTTTTTTTTTTCTGAACTCAAATCAGAACAGTACAAAGAGTCATAGAATAAAACATGCAAAGTACAATGCAATAAAAAAGTCTTCTTGCTGTACTTTGAAGCAGTAATTGTGGCGCGTTCATCCATTTGCATCCATTTTTCTAGAGTTTGATGACTTTCTAATAAAATGTCTGCGAAATGTGTTGATTTGACTGAATTCATTGCCCTGAAAATACTGTTTAATAATCACTGTGGTTGCTTTAAGATCATTTCACATACTAGCAACATGTTAATAACATGTAAATGAAGTTAGCAACATGCTAGTGACATGCTCATGTTAGAAACATGTTAACAACATGCTAGTAACTTTATAATCATGCTAGCAAAATGCTAATGACATAATACTCATGTTAGCCACATACTAGTGATATGCTAATCATGCTAGAAACATGCTAACAACATGCTTGTCAAGTAACATGCTAATCATGCTGGAAAAATCTTAGTAACTTGTTAATCATGCTAGTAACATGCTAGTCATGCTAGAAACATGCTAGCAACATGATAATCATGTTAACAACATGCTAGTAAACTGCTAATCATACTAACAACATGCTTGTCATGTTAGCAACATAAGTGACATGCTAATCATGCTAGAAAAATGTTAGTAACTTGCTAATCATGCTAGTAACATGTTAATATGTTGTAAACATGCTTCAAACATGTTAATAATGCTAGTAACTTGTTAATTATGCTAGCAACATGCTAATCATGCTAGTAACTTGCTAACAACGTGCTTGTCATGTTAGCAACATACTAGTGACATGCTAATCATGCTGTAAACATGCTAACAACATGTTAATCATGCTAGTAACTTGCTAATTATGCTAGCAACATGTTAATCATGCTAGTAACTTGCTAATTATGCTAGCAACATGTTAATAATGCTAAAAACATGCTAACAACATGCTTGTCATGTTAGCAACATACTAGTGACATGCTAATCATGCTAGAAAAATTTTAGTAACTTGTTAATCATGTTAGGATACATGTTAGTGACTTGCTAAGTATGCTAGCAACATGCTAATCATGTTAAAACGTGTTAACAACATGCTTGTCATGTCAGCAACAGTGACATGCTAATCATGCCAGAAAATTGTTAGTAACTTGTTAATCATGCTGGAAACATGTTAACAACATGCTAGTATCATGTTAATCATGCTAGAAACATGCTAACATGCTGTAAACATGTTAACAACATGTTAATCATGCTAGCAACATGTTAGTAACTTGCTAATTATGCTAGCAACATGCTAATAATGCTAAAAACGTGTTAACAACATGCTTGTCATGTTAGCAACATACTAATGACATGCTAATCATGCTAGAAAAGTGTTAGTAAGTTGCTAATCATGTTAGAGTCATGATTGCCACATGCTAGTAACTTGATAATCATGTTAGCAATATGCTAGTGACATGCTACTCATTCTAGAAACATGTTAGCAACCTACTAATCATGTTAACAACATGTTAGTCACTTGCTAATCATGCTAGCAACATACCAGTGATATGTTAATCATGCTAGAAACATGTTAATAACATGATAATCATGCTAACAGCATGCTAGTAACTTGTTAATCATGCTGGAAGCATGTTAGAAACATGCTAGTGCCATGCTAATTATGCTAAAAACATGCTAATTATGCTAGAAACATGCTGACAACATGCTAGTAACATGCTAATCATGCTAGTAACTTGCGTATAATGCTAGCAACATCCTTATCATGCTATAAACATGCTAACATGCTAATCATGCTAGTAACTTGCTTATAATGCTAGCAACATCCTTATCATGCTATAAACATGCTAACATGCTAATCATGCTAGTAACTTGCTTATAATGTTAGCAACATCCTTATCATGCTATAAACATGCTAACATGCTAATCATGCTAGTAACTTGCTTATAATGCTAGCAACATCCTTATCATGCTATAAACATGCTAACATGCTAATCATGCTAGTAACATGCTTATAATGCTAGCAACATCCTTATCATGCTATAAACATGCTAACATGCTAATCATGCTAGTAACTTGCTTATAATGCTAGCAACATCCTTATCATGCTATAAACATGCTAACATGCTAAGCATGCTAGTAACTTGCTTATAATGCTAGCAACATCCTTATCATGCTATAAACATGCTAATCATGCTAGTAACTTGCTTATAATGCTAGCAACATCCTTATCATGCTATAAACATGCTAATCATGCTAGTAACTTGCTTATAATGCTAGCAACATCCTTATCATGCTATAAACATGCTAACATGCTAATCATGCTAGTAACTTGCTTATAATGCTAGCAACATCCTTATCATGCTATAAACATGCTAACATGCTAATCATGCTAGTAACATGCTTATAATGCTAGCAACATCCTTATCATGCTATAAACATGCTAACATGCTAATCATGCTAGTAACTTCCTTATAATGCTAGCAACATCCTTATCATGCTATAAACATGCTAACATGCTAATCATGCTAGTAACTTGCTTATAATGCTAGCAACATCCTTATCATGCTATAAACATGCTAACATGCTAATCATGCTAGTAACTTGCTTATAATGCTAGCAACATCCTTATCATGCTATAAACATGCTAACATGCTAATCATGCTAGTAACTTGCTTATAATGCTAGCAACATCCTTATCATGCTATAAACATGCTAATCATGCTAGTAACTTGCTTATAATGCTAGCAACATCCTTATCATGCTATAAACATGCTAACATGCTAATCATGCTAGTAACTTGCTTATAATGCTAGCAACATCCTTATCATGCTATAAACATGCTAATCATGCTAGTAACATGCTTATAATGCTAGCAACATCCTTATCATGCTATAAACATGCTAATCATGCTAGTAACATGCTTATAATGCTAGCAACATCCTTATCATGCTATAAACATGCTAACATGCTAATCATGCTAGTAACTTGCTTATAATGCTAGCAACATCCTTATCATGCTATAAACATGCTAACATGCTAATCATGCTAGTAACTTGCTTATAATGCTAGCAACATCCTTATCATGCTATAAACATGCTAACATGCTAATCATGCTAGTAACATGCTTATAATGCTAGCAACATCCTTATCATGCTATAAACATGCTAACATGCTAATCATGCTAGTAACTTGCTTATAATGCTAGCAACATCCTTATCATGCTATAAACATGCTAACATGCTAATCATGCTAGTAACATGCTTATAATGCTAGCAACATCCTTATCATGCTATAAACATGCTAACATGCTAATCATGCTAGTAACTTGCTTATAATGCTAGCAACATCCTTATCATGCTATAAACATGCTAACATGCTAATCATGCTAGTAACTTGCTTATAATGCTAGCAACATCCTTATCATGCTATAAACATGCTAACATGCTAATCATGCTAGTAACTTGCTTATAATGCTAGCAACATCCTTATCATGCTATAAACATGCTAATCATGCTAGTAACATGCTTATAATGCTAGCAACATCCTTATCATGCTATAAACATGCTAATCATGCTAGTAACTTGCTTATAATGCTAGCAACATCCTTATCATGCTATAAACATGCTAACATGCTAATCATGCTAGTAACTTGCTTATAATGCTAGCAACATCCTTATCATGCTATAAACATGCTAACATGCTAATCATGCTAGTAACTTGCTTATAATGCTAGCAACATCCTTATCATGCTATAAACATGCTAATCATGCTAGTAACATGCTATCTAAGACTGTATTGACTTAAAATCATTCAAACTTTAAACTTTTAAATCTACCTTAAACGTCAAACTATTTCAGACTGAAAAACATCAAACTTAAAACTTTTTAAACTTTTTCAAACTTTCTGGTCCGGCTTTCTCAAGCCAACTTAAAGTTTGTCTTGACATCTAGTTACATTTTCTCTAGTTCTCTGTATGAAATGTTTGTAATCTTGAACTGAATGCAGTGACTTGTTCTTGTTTTCGTTTCATTTTCAGCTGACAGCACAAATCCTTCTTACTACTTTGGCCTCTTCATCTATCTACTTCCATCTGGTATGTAATGCCACTTTTAATGATCCAAAAGTCCTGTTCTACTTGTTTTCTGTTAAACTCAAAAATGCATCCGATCACAGAAGTAAATGAGTTGCGAATGGCATTTCACTTTATCTTCAAGCTTCATCAGTAGCATTTGTGGAATGCTGTAAATAAGCAACCAGTAATTTTAAGTCTGTAGGGCAAGGCTTTTTTATTTTAGTTTTTAGTTAGTAGTTTAAAAAAAATGTATTTTAAATAGTGTAGCCTTAACTCTTTGTTCAACTATAGTTTTTTTAAGGTTCACATATACCTGAATTATTTTTCTTTCTTTCTCTGTTTTTAAACTGAGGAACATTTCAATATTATTTTCAGTATAATCAACAGTACGTCACAAGCGGTATAACCATTTATCTGTTCTGAAAGTGTAGACAGAAGTCAATTATAAAATTATTTTTGTTGTAATCAACGGTTATTGGTATAGTATAGTTATAGTTGGTCTGTATTTATCAAACTGAAAAACAGGTTAAAATTATTTTTTGTAATCAACTGTGATTTATTATAGTATGTATTTATTTATTGCTTTTACAAACTGAAGAGCAGGTTAAAATTATTTTCTGTTGAAATCAATGGTTATCATTATAATTTATTATAGTGCAGTATAGTATGTTTATTTATAATGAGCATTTTTTTATTTAACTAAAGAACCTGTTGAAATTATTTTCTGTTGTAATCAATTGTTATCATTTTAATTTATTACAGTATGGTATAGTACAGTACAGTATAGTATGTTTATTTATAGTGAAAGTTTACTATCTATGATATTGAAGGTCAGATTGAAATTATTTTCTGTCGTAATCAATGATTATCAGTTGAATTTATTATAGTATAGTACTGAAAAATTTGAAAAAAAAATATATTTAAAAAAAAATGAATTGACTTCATATCTCACTATTTCCACAATTCAAGATTTTTTTTCTTGCAATTGTGAGTTTACATCTTGCCATTCAGACTTTTTTCTCAGAACTGCATGATAAAAAACTGACAGGTCTGACTTTTTTCTCAGAACTGTGAGTTTAGATCACAATTCTGACTTTATAAAATGCAATGCAATTGCGTGATATAAACTTGCAATTGCGAGTTATAAAGTTAGAAATGAGACATGAAGTTGCAATTCTAATAGTCAGGATTGTGAGATAAAAACTGACAGGTCTGACTTTTTTTTTTCTCAGAAATGCGAGTTTGTCGCAATTGTGAGTTTAGATCATAATTCTGACAATAAAACGCAAATGCAAGATTATATAATGCAATTCTGAGAAAAAGTCAGAATTGTCAGTTTATATCTCGCAAATCTGACATTATTTCTCACAATTGTGAGTTTATATCACACAATTCTGACTTTGTAACTCACAATATTTACTTTTTTTTCTCAGAATTGCATGATATAAACTTGCAATTGCAAGATTGTTATGCAATTCTGAGAAAAAAAAGTCAAAATTGTCAGTTTATATCTCGCAATTCTGTCATTAAGGTCTGACTTTTTTTTTCTCAGAAATGCAAGTTTGTCGCAATTGTGAGTTTAGATCATAATCCTGACAATAATGCAATTCTGAGAAAAAGTCAGAATTGTCATTTTTATATCTGACAAATCTGATATTATTTCTCAAAATTGTGAGTTTATATCACACAACTCTGACTTCATAACTCACAATTCTGACTTTTTTTCTCTGAGTTGCATGATATGAACTTGCAATTGCGAGTTATAAAGTCAGAATTGAGACGTAAACTTACACTTATCTATCTATTTCTGTTATTTATTTTGTCATAGTGTAATATGGTTTATTTATATTTAACGTATTTGTTATGCATGAATTTATTCATGATTTAGCTTTTGTTATTAATAAACCAGTCCACTGTTTGGATGATAAGATAAAATAACGTGTTTCGATTGGGGTTCCCACAGTTATGAAATTTGATATAACCCTGGAAATTTCTGGAATTTTCACAAAGCCTTGTACATTTCTATAACTAACAGAAATGTTCCTAGTTTAAACCCCTTCTCCAGTAATCACAAAGGAAACTGCATTGATAGCAAAGTGTGGGAAGCCCGTTTGATGCATTGCTTCTCCAGCTCATATCTCACTGTTTGCCTCCCAAACCAAAGCCCTGGCGACGCTTGAGAGAAAAGCTCATCCAGTGCGGCGTTATCTCAGTACGGCTACACGCACCTTAAATGACAACGCCTGGCAGCGTATACCGCAGCTTATTCCACAGATCCCAATGTATTGTTTACTTGAGAACGGCTGATGTTTTGTTGGAAAGCGATCTCTCATTCTCTCTCTCTTGCTTTCCCAGGAATGCCGTTCTTAAATAAAAAGGTTTCTGCTTTCCTGCTTCTCTGGAGCCGAGCCCATGCCAAAACTCAGAGGTGACCTAAGAACGCAGTGATATATTTGCGCATTCCTGCCACAAAAACACGGGCCGCTATCATTTATCGAATCACAGGTAACATTACACAATAAAACAATGGCATCTCTCTGTGAGCCGTGTTTCCTTGCAGACATGTAGAACAATGCGGCTATTGTTGGCGGTCCTGCCGGATGGATGGTGTCCTCGGCCGCGCTGGAAACAGGTCTTCCTTAAGCCCGGGCCGTGGGTTTAGGGAAACTCCCTGTCTCTGGGCATATATCTGTGCGGAAGAGGACACATCCATTTGAATGTGTGGGCCGTCTGGAACTGACTAGCGGTAGCGGACAGGAGGCCACACAAGGAAGTATGCAAAACACACTCAACAGTGCTTTATGTGTCTTGGATGGCGGTTATCGCTAAACGTGAAGTGTGTAGGAGGAGGCGATTACTGTAAAGGTCATTAGTAACATTTCTGCTAATGCTCACTTTGATTGACTGTTTCAACTGGGTGTCCACGGGTCCTTAAAAAGTCTTAAAATGTCTTAAATAACCTTTTCTTAAAAAAGATTTAGATTACAATTCTGCCTTTATAAAATGCAACTGCAAGATTATATTATGCAATTCTGAGAAAAAGTTCATCTGACATTATTTCTCACAATTGTGAGTTTATATCACACAGTTCTGACTTTATAACTCACAATTCTGACTATTTGTTCTCAGAATTGCGTGATATAAACTTGCAATTGTGAGTCATAAAGTCAGAACTCACATGAACTCACAATTGTGAAAAATAGTTGCAATTCAAATAGTCAGAATTGCGAGATATAAACTCACAATTGTAACTTTTTTCTCAGACTTTACAACACGCATTTGTGAGTTAATACCATGCAATTCTGAGAAAAAAGTCAGAATTGTTGATTTTATATCTTGCAACTGTCTTTATAGCTCGCAGTTGCAAGTTTATATCATGCAATTCTGAGAAAAAAGTCAGAATTGCGAGTTTATGTCACAGTTTTGGCTTTATTTCTCACAGTTGTGTTTATCACAATTTTGACTGTATAACTCACAGTTGCATGTTTATATCATGCAATTCTGAGAAAAAAAGTAAAAAAAAAATGCAATTCTGAGTTTATATAATGCAATTCTGAGAAAAAAGTCAGAATTGTTGATTTTATATCTTGCAACTGTTTATAGCTCGCAGTTGCAAGTTTATATCATGCAATTCTGTGAAAAAAGTCAGAATTGCGAGTTTATGTCACAGTTTTGACTTTATTTCTCACAGTTGTGTTTATCACAATTTTGACTGTATAACTCACAGTTGCATGTTTATATCACACAATTCTGACTTTATAACTCACAATTCTGACTATTTGTTCTTAGAATTGCGTGATATAAACTTGCAATTGTGAGTCATAAAGTCAGAACTCACATGAACTCACAATTGTGAAAAATAGTTGCAATTCAAATAGTCAGAATTGCGAGATATAAACTCACAATTGTAACTTTTTTCTCAGACTTTACAACACGCATTTGTGAGTTAATACCATGCAATTCTGAGAAAAAAGTCAGAATTGTTGATTTTATATCTTGCAACTGTCTTTATAGCTCGCAGTTGCAAGTTTATGTCATGCAATTCAGAGAAAAAAGTCAGAATTGCGAGTTTATGTCACAGTTTTGACTTTATTTCTCACAGTTGTGTTTATCACAATTTTGACTGTATAACTTACAGTTGCATGTTTATATCATGCAATTCTGAGAAAAAAGTAAAAAAAAACTGCAATTCTGAGTTTATATAATGCAATTCTGAGAAAAAAGTCAGAATTGTGAGTTTGTGTCTCGCAATTCTGACTTCATAACACACAATTGTGAGTTCATATCATGCAATTCTGAGAAAAAAGTCAGAATTGCGAGTTTATATCTCACAATTTTGACTATTTCTCACAAATGTGAGTTTATATCACAATTCTGACTGTATAACTCACAGTTGCATGTTTGTCATACAATTCTTAGGAAAAAGTAATAAAAGCTTGAGTTTATATCTCTCATTTCTGACTTTATAACATGCAATTGTGAGTTAATATAATGCAATTCAGAGAAAAAAGTCAGAATTGTGAGTTTGTGTCTCGCAATTCTGACTTTATTTCTCACAGTTGTGAGTTTATATAACAAATCTGAATGAATAACTCATAGTTGCAAGTTTATATCACGCAGTTCTATATTGTTTTATTATATGTCTATTTTCCCCAGTCTCTCTTGCTGTCTCTCACACACACAGGAGATTTTTATCAGCTCGGCTGTTTGGCTCTCACGGCAGTCCGGCATCGGTATGTGCCACACACCGCTGGGTCACGCTTCCGTAACGGCGCACGGAAGCACAAAGGCTATTTTTTTTCTCCGCTCGTATTCCTCCACTCGCCTGTTCCGGTACCGTTTTTTTTATCAGGTCTTCATTTAGCTGCTGAAAGCCCAGACTGGGGCTCATGCAGGACGTGGCGGTGCAGAACGGAGTGAAAGGCCAGAAGAGAGTCGTTCCCTCCCTCTGGGCCACGGGAATAAAAGCCCGCGACCGGAGAGCTCGAGACCCGCCCGCGGCGTACACTGTCGGCCTTTGTGCTCTCGCACCAGTGTAATGTAAAGCCCCTCAATTTAAGAGCAGCTACAGGTGCATCGGGGGAATGAGACTATAGAAGGTCGTCTCTCATTAACGAGAGAGAGAGAGAGAGAGAGAGAGAGAGAGGCCGCCATGGGACAACAGATGTGTGTCTTAATAACAGCCGTCTTATGCTATGGAGGAGAATCGACTGTAATGAGATTAAATGGAAAAACATTACAGTCACACTCCACTGAATGTGTTTCTCATGATCTTAAAGACCTTTTTGATCTAAAGGCTTCTGATAAAATGCATAAAATGTGTTTTGCAGACAAACTAATGAAAAATGAATTCCATGATGCTTAAATTTTTCACAGGGAACCTTGGGTTTTGAGACTTATAACTCTTACTGAAATATTTCGAAAAATCCACGTTCTTTTATACATATTTATACAAATAACTGCACTCGGAGAGCTACTGGCACTAAATGTTGCTATTTTTACCGCGACACAACACGGTAAATAAAATACTGATGTGATGCCACATTGGGTGGCTTTTAGCTGTAATTTTCAGTCGAAGGGCAACAAGAGAAGCAATGTAAGTCTTCACTTCTTTTCCTAGCAATAAGAAGAGGAGCAAAGAATGGAATCATGCCTCTGGAAAGGCTTCCGAAAGACCTGCGTCTTAGTTCTCTCCACTTCAGCCCTGACGTCTTTGAGGCTTTTAGTAGACCACAGCTACTGAAAGAGTTCACAAACGTCAGAGACAAGAAACGCTAGATGCCGTACTGGCAGGATATAAACATGCTGACGCTTCTCATGTCACCGCAGACACTGAAAGAGTTTCTCAGCTTGGATTTCACTCGATATGCAGGGTGTTTAGACTCCTTGTGGGGAAAATCAATGGTACAGCATTAGTTTTAATTCTACGCTTATATCCATTGCCACCTGTAAGCTCTTTCAGTAGCTGTGCTCATTGTATCAGTATTTTATTTTTCAAGTTGTGTTGCGGTAAAAATAGCAGCAGGTAGCGTCAGTAGCTCACTGTTTTATTTCATTATATTTATAATGAATAGTTCAAAATATGTACTGTATAAAACAATATGGATTTTTTATAATAACGTAAATCATTCATTGGTTTTCTACTACATATTTAAGTAAGAGACATCATTTATGTTATATTAAGCCATACAAGTCGTAATACTAGGGTTTCCTTTAACAGCGAAAGAGTGTAAGATGTAAGTAGCTAAACATTTCATATCTGACACCTCAAGGCTATAAGAATAGGGTAAAAAATAACTAGTAGTTATCACCTTACTTAACCAGTTGATTGATTACATTGATAAATGCACACATTTTTTTGTATTACAAGTTTTCTAAAATGTTACAGTTAAATATGCAAAATAGGCATTATTTAATGAAATATGCATTAATTTGCATACATTTCTACTATAAAAATCTAAACACTGGATGAAGTCCGTTTCAAAATTATTTTTGACATATTAGAGTCCAATGTTTTTTATAGAGGGAATTTTGGGTATCCAATTTTGTCGCTCTTTGTCTGTTCAAAACTTTGAACAGACAAAAACATCTTTTGTTAATCATTTTGGGGGGAATAAAATGTATAAAATCAAGCTAATTATATATGAAAAAATCCCTCTGTAAAAACCCTCAGGATATAGACTTAAAACTTAAAGTTTAGAAAAGGAGAAGGAGAAAAAACTTATTCTGAGAAAACAGCCTTTAAAAATATGTATTGTAATTGAAATCTGTTGAAACAAATAGATAAAGTGCTATAAAAGAAACACTTAACAGGGTCTTTTGGGTGTTTTCTTTCCACTAATCTGAAAAAAAAACACTTTATGAAAAACCAAAAAGCCCAAAATCTCAAACTTGACAGGAGTTTTTGCCTGCAGTATCTCCCCTTAAATGAAATGTTAAACAACCCACAGTTTAGTTTAGTTTATTAAGATTTCCATTAGCTGCTGCAAAAGCAGTAGCTATTCTTCCTGGGGTCTATAGACTAAAAAAGTATTCTTATAACATAAAACAATACATTATACAGACAAAATGGAGTGCACACAATCATACATGACAGTACAACAACAACTAAAAAATAAAACAATAAAAAAACAGCTCTACGTTATTCATTACCACAGTTACAACTATGCTACTATAGGGTTCATCATTTCCACAGTGTATTCCCTCTCTTCAATCATTCTTGACAAAGAAGCACCAAATATAAAAAATAAAAGTTATTCTAATGTAAATAAATAAAGTCTTAATCTTTAACAAAAAGTCATTGCATTCATTCCCAAAATCAAAAACTGTGGAAGAGAATTCCATGCCACCATTGCTCTATACTACACTGTCCTTTGCATAAGGGTAGTTCGACACGGAGGTAACAAAAAACGACTCTCTGTTGACTGACGAGTGGAATGTTGATGCACAGCACTAAAAAAATGACAGTCTGCTGTAAAGTATTTCGCATATAAAGCCATGGTGGAATTCTCTAAAACAAAAGGCAGATCATTTGTAAAAATAGAAAATAAAACTGGCCCAAGGCAACTCCCTTGTGGCACACCACAATCAAGAATTATCAGAATTACTCCCATTAAATGTTACAGTAAATTCTCTATTGGCTAGATAACTTTTAACCCATTCAATAGCAGATTTTTCAAAACCATAACAGATTAATTTTTCCAGCAAAATTTCATGATCAAGTACATCAAAAGCTGCACTCCGATCTAACAACACTGTTCCAACAATCTTTTTATTTTCAATATATTTTATCCAGTCATCAGTTATCTGGGCCAGAGCTGTTGTTGTAGAATGTTCCTTCCTATATGCATGCTGATAAACAGAATTTAAATCATTTTTGCTAAAATACATACTAATTTGTTCATAAACAATTCTTTCCATAATCTTACTCAGAGTGGGTAAAATACTAATAGGTCTACTGCTTTTTCCCGACAGTGGTTCCTTATTATTCTTTATAAGAGGCATAATTTTAGCGACTTTCCAAATAGTAAGACAAATACCTTTCTCTCAACTTAAATTTATTATATAACTTATAGGCATAGCAATCACATCAGCTACTATTTTTAATCATTTTGCATCAAGGTTATCAGCACCTGATGGTTTCTCTTTCATTGCTTTTAATAAATTCTCAACTGTAGTAGTACTTACTCTTTCAAAATTAAAATTGCATGATTTATTTCCCATTATTTTAAATGACTTTTTTGTTTCAGATTCATACAGTAACCCAGAAGAATTTCTGGTAACACTTTCTATGAAGCCCTTATTTATAATACATTATAAGGGTATTTCTAAGGCATTATAATGAATGCATAATGCATTATAAAGAACCTTATAATATGTGACCCTGGACCACAAAACCAGTCATAAGGTTAAATTTTACAAAACTGAGATATATACATCATATGAAAGCTCAATAAATAAGCTTTATTGATGTATAGTTTGTTAGGATAGGACAATATTTGGTCGAGATACATCTATTTGAAAATCTGGAATATAAGGGTGCAAAAAAATCTAAATACTGAGAAAATCACTTTTAAAGTTGTCCGAATTAAGTTCTTAATGCATATTACTAATCAAAAATTACATTTTGATAGGTTTACAGTAGGAATTTTACAAAGAAATCTTAATGGAACATGATCTTTACTTAATTTCCTAATGATTTTTGACATAAAAGAAAAATCAATAATTTTGACCCATACAATGTATTTTTGGCTATTGCTACAAATATACCCCAGCGACTTAAGACTGGTTTTGTGGTCCAGGGTCACATATGTTATATCATCTCATGAATAATCATAACAACAATTATAATACATTATAATACTTAGGTTATAACTTTTAAGATTACAACAAATGTTTCATTAAACATTCATCTGATCTTAGGGTTCTTTGGGAAATATTATTATAATTACTTATAAGTGGTCTTTGTATGCTTTAAGTAAAGTGACATGAGTAACATGGCAATATGTGACCCTGGCCCACAAAACCAGTCTTAAGTCGCTGGGGTATATTTGTAGCAATAGCCAAAAATACATTGTATGGGTCAAAACTATTGATTTTTCTTTTATGCCAAAAATCATTAGGAAATTAAGTAAAGATCATGTTCCATGAAGATTTTTTTGTAAAATTCCTTTTATAAATATATCAAAATGTAATTTTTGATTAGTAATATGCATTAAGAACTTAATTTGAACAACTTTAAAGGTGATTTTCTCAGTATTTTGATTTTTTTGCACCTTCAGATTCCAGATTTTCAAATAGATGTATCTCGGTCAAATATTGTCATATCCTACAAAACATACATCAATAGAAAGCTTGAACTTTCATATCATGTATACATCTCAGTTTTGTAAAATTTAACCTTATGACTGGTTTTGTGGTCCAGGGTCACATATATGAGACTTATAATACATTATAACTATGAGGAAGTAATCATACTCTTAAAAGCTATAACCACAACTAAGTAAAAATTATAATACATTAAAACTGTTCTTATGAATACTTATGAGATGATATAACAAACATATTATAAGTTTTTTTTATTTTTTATAATGCATTATGCATTCATTATAATGCCTTAAGAATACCCTTATAATGTATTATAAATACAGGCTTCATAGAAAGTGTTACCAAATTTTTTTTTGCAAACATTCCAGTAATGAAAACGTTATTTCTGAATGTTCTCTGAGTGTTAAAACATCCGTTTTGTCATGGTTATGCAAACGTTAAAGGAACATTCCATTTTTTAATTTAGAAAGCATTGTGGGAATGTTACTTTGGAATGAAAAATATGTTCAGAGAACGTGTTTGATAACATTCCCGTTATGTACTGAAAACTTTATTTCTGAAAGCTTTCCAAATTTGAGAACATCCTTTCTTTTTTTTTTTGTCTTGGATATGTGAACATTAAAGGAACGTTCTATTTTATCATTTTGCAAACATTATGACAATGTTACTTTTGAATGTTCTCGGAAAGTTTACATACACTTGATTCTTAATACTGTGTTGTTACCTCAATGATCCACAGCTGTGTTTTTTGTTTAGTGATAGTTTTTTTATGAGTCCCTTGTTTGTCCTGAACAGTTAAACTGCCTGCTGTTCTTCAGAAAAGTCCTTCAGGTCCCACAAAGTCTGTGGTTTTCCAGCATTTTTGTGTATTTGAACCCTTTCCAACAATGACTGTATGATTTTAAGATCCATCTTTTCACACTGAGGACAACTGAGGGACTCATATGCAACTATTACAGAAGATTCAAACACTCACTGATGCTCCAGAAGGAAAAACAATGCATTAAGCCAGGGGTTGAATACTTTTTGAATTTGAAGATCAGGGTAAATGTAACCTATTTTGTCTTCTGGGAAACATGTAGTATCTTCTACAGCTTCTGAAAGGCAGTACTAAATGAAAAATATATATATATATTTAAGCAAAATGAGAAAAAAGTACACATCTTCATTCTGTTCAAAAGTTTTGCATGGTTTTTTATTTCTGAAGCATCAGTGAGTGTTTGAACCTTCTGTAATAGTTGCATATGAGTCCCTCAGTTGTCCTCAGTGTGAAAAGATGGATCTCAAAATCATACAGTCATTGTTGGAAAGGGTTCAAATACACAAAAATGCTGAAAAACCAAAGAATTTGTGAGACCTGAAGGATTTTTTCTGAAGAACAGCAGGCAGTTTAACTGTTCAGCACAAACAAGGGACTCATGAACAACTATCACTAAACAAACAAACACAGCTGTGGATCATTCAGGTAACAACACAGTATTAAGAATCAACTGTATGTACACTGTTGAACAGGGTAATTTTTATAAATTCAACTATTATTTTCACTTGTGGACTATATGCAACGACTTTTATGTGAAATTATTCAGGTCAGTACTAAATAAACAATAACATGCATTTTGAATGCTCCCTCTTATTTTTGTAATAATTAACATTTTGCAGATTCTGCAAGATGTATGTGAAGTTTTGACTTCAACAATAATTCATAACTTAATGTGACGAGATGAGAAACATTTCTGTTTTCAACATGTTACACATAGATTTAGAGCTTCAAGAAGACTCGTTGTTTGTTTGCAAACCCAGACTCCCTTTTAATCCTGTGTAGAATGATTTTACTTAATTTTGGGTTCAGGAGAAAATGCAAGGTTGATTTAAAGACCCTTGTCCAGTTTTAATAGCACTAGCTCTTTGATCCAGTGGAAAACCCTATTGTCAACATAAATTAGTTCACAGTGGCCTCATGTTATCTTTAGCAGAAGACCCAGAAACAATACATATGAAGTAAGAGCATATGTCGTACAGATGAGGATGATGAGTCACAATAAGAGTCAGGCTGATGATCCATTGAGAATGTAAACGCTTGGCTGAGTATCGTTCACTCAAACGCTGCTGTCTTTTATTGCCTCTGATATTGTTTCATCCCCCGCTGCTCGTATGAGTGACTCACAGTGTGATGATACAGATTTTAGACATCGAGTCTCTGAACAGATGCATAGCAACAGTGTTAGTAGTGCTTGTTTTCATGAGAACTAGTCTAGTGTTCTTGGTTTTGCATAATGCCGCTAGTGATTGTGTCGATGAGATCAGTAGATAAAACAGGCATTCATTACATATTGTCTTCTAAAGCCACCATTTGTAATGTCCATTCAGTGTTTGCTGAAGCTCAGATGTTTGAGACTGATTTGATTTGATGAAAAAGTTCAAAAGTTTTAGTTAGCACAGACATATTTGTAGCAAAAGCCAAAAATACATTGTATGGGTCAGAATTATCAAACTGACTATCAATTAATTTTCTTTTATGCTGAAGAACATTAGGACATTAAGTAAAGATCATGTTCCATGAAGATATTTTGTAAATTTCCATACTATAAATATATCAAAACTTAATTTTTGATTAGTAATATGCATTGCTAAGAACCTTTGGACAACTTTAAAGGTGATTTTCTCAGTATTTAGATTTTTTGCACCCTCAGATTCTAGATTTTCAAATAGTTGTATCTTGACCAAATATTGTATACATTTGATACATTGATAGAATAAATACATCAATGGAAAACTTATTTATTCAGCTTTCAGGTGATGTATAAATCTAAATTTCGCATATTTGGTCGAGGCACAACTATTTGAAAATCTGGAATCTGAGGGTGCAAAAAAAAAATTAATACTGAGAAAATCGCCTTTAAAGTTGTCTAAAAGTTCTTAGCAATGCATACTACTAATGAAAAATTCAGTCTTTCCAAAATATCTTCATGGAACATGATCTTTACTTAATATCCTAATGATTTTTGGCATAAAAGAAAAAGTCATAATTTTGACCCATACAATGTATTTTTGGCTATTGCTACAAATATACCCGTGCTACTTTAGACTGGTTTTGTGATTAATTTGAGTTAACTAATCAGCCTATATGTTAAAAAATATTTATTTGTAATAAAAAAACTAGTTGTTACATTTTATAAATCATGTAATTCATTTGTCATGAAAAATTGTAATAGATTTCTCTGTTGATTATTTCAAATGTACTTTTTTTATTATTTTACTTTTTAATAAATTAATGTGTAAATTAAATAGATAAACTGAATAATCACTATGCAATGTAATTTGATTTTTGATCAAATCTAAAATAATTTTATATTTTATTAAAATGTAATCTATCTAATCAATTTATTTTTAAATTATTTATTATCCTTTCTGATCAACTTTTGTCTGGTGGCTTTTGAGCAAAAATATATTGATATGTGATTTATTTGGATTAATCAAACAATCAGCATATTTTTAATATAAACCTTTTATTATATTTTTAATCTTTTATTTATTTATGCATATGGTACAATAATTTTATGTTAAGTTATGCCTTTTGAGGGCTTTTGTCCATCCAAAATAAAAGATTTTGTTCAAATAATATATATATGTGTACTGTGTATATTTCTTATGTATATATAAATACACACACATACAGTTTATATTTAGTATGTATTGTATACATGTACATGTATTTACATGTATATATTTTTATT
>NC_133363.1:59947037-60083780 GCF_049309525.1 Garra rufa
AAAAACCTGAAGAATTTCTACTCAGCTGTTTTCAACATAATAGGGCTTTTCACACTGTGCTTAACCCCGGGTTATCTGCGTTCTAAACACCGCTTTTAACCCCGGGTAAAGACGCGTTTCACACCTGTAATTTGAAAGCGGTGTTAGCACCGCATTTTACCCGGGGTTATGAAACCCTGCTCCAATGCGGTGCTAAGTTTGTTCAGTGTGAAACGGAGCGGTGTTTGCTTGTTGCTGCTGGACGCTTAGCAACAGACAGCCAATCAGAAATCAACAAGCATTACGTCAAGTCGCTAACAGGAAACGCGCGTGGTGTAAACAGCAGCCGGTGAGAAGTGAACGTTAACGTCAAGAACTTCAAAAGTAAGAAATGTCAAAAGACGGAAAGCGCGTGAACTGGAGTGATGAGGAGACTGTATTGTTTTTACAATTATGGTCAGAAAAAAATATTCAAGACAAATTCGACGGCACGGTCAGAAACAACCGAGTGTTTAAAGAACTGACTGAGAAATTAGCTGAGGCTGGGTATCAACGAACGCCCGGTCAGCTACGGGACAAACTGAAAAAAGCCAAAAAAGATTATAAAGCTGTGAAAGATAATAATGCCTGCTCTGGGGCAGAACGACAGACCTGTCCATTTTTTGATATTTTGGACCCAATTCTTAAAGATCGTCCAAGTGTCGAACCTACCATACTTGTTGACACTGCTGCCGACTTTTTGTTTTTTGAGCAGCAAATCAGATTACAATGTCACTGGAGTAATGATGCTCAAAATTGAAATCAGAGGAATAAAATTACATTTATAATTACATTACAAAATATATTTAAACAGAAAGCAGTTATTTTAAATAGTAAAAATATTTCAGAATTTTACTGCTGTATTTTGGATCAAATAAATGCAGGCTTGGTGAGCAGAAGAGATTTCTTTAAAAAAAAACATTAAAAATCTTACTGTTCAAAAACCTTTGACTGGTAGTGTATATGTGGTACATATGTTGATTAAGTATAATGTTTGATCTGCTAATGTATGCATTTGACCGTTTTATTTAAAAAATTTCATCCAACATTTATATTTTATAATTTTATGCATTTCCTCTACTGTTTGAGTTACAAGAATGCTTAGAACATTTAACATTTAACTTTAGAAGATAATTTATGACCAAATCAGAATCAAGTATTCCAGACAGATGTGTAATAAGTAATTTTAGGATGTACGTTATTTCATACCTGGCCTCTCTGAATTTTTTCAGAACACTAGGACGGTCCTGGTTTCGTCTCCTCCTGAACCAGCGCTCCACTTGTCTATGTGACCAGCTGCATTTTTTGCACAGGCCGTCAATTTCTGCCTGATATAAGATGGAAGAGAGCAGAAGGGTAAGTCGAGAAAACATCTCATATCAGAAAAGTGGCATGTTAATTTAATATGACAGTTTATGCTTCATAATTCTGGCTTTATTTTACCAAAACGCTACCAAAAAAGTTACGATTTTTGCCAGATTTACATAAATACTTAACTTAACTTTCTCAAATTGCAAAAGGCTATATGTAATTTAATACATATTCAAGTAAATAAATTTTTAAAAATATATTTTTTACATTTTTTTTTAAATATAGATTTAATCAATATAGTTATATAACAAAATAAAAAAATAATTTAATTAAATTTAATAATTATATAAATTAATGTTGTTGAGTGAAAGGAGAAGACTTTACCTTTCCTGGGTGTTTTGACTTTGTAATAAAATAATGTTCAAGAACCGCTTTGTGCTCCACTTTGTATCTAGTCTTCTCTTTAACACCAAAAGTAGCTGCAAGCGGTGTCGCTATCAACCTAGAAAGACAGACATTTAAATGTTTTATTATAGAATAAATAAATAAATGCAGCCTTAAAGAGCATTAGAAACTACTTTAAAAATCATTAAAAATCTTACTGATCCCAAATGTTGAACGGCAGTATAAATGAATAAAATAATATAGAATACATAAAAATAATTATATATTACTGAAAACATGAAACGGCAACCCATTTTACTCATCATGTAATGTAAATAAATAATAAAATTATTATTTATAATTTATAATTCTAGAAAAAAATATATATAATACAAATGTAAAACTCTATAGACTTTCTTATTAAAAAAAATATATATTTTTACTATTTTATTAGCAATGTTTGAAACCATTGTGCTGCTTAATTTTTTGTTGGAACCTGTGATACTTTTTCAGGATTATTTGATGAATAAAAAGGTTTTTTTTTTAAAGTACAGCAATTATATTAAATATACATATTAAGTCTTTACTATCACTTTTTATCAATTTAACACATCCTTGCTGAATACAACTATTCATTTCTATCAATAATGTAAAGAAAATAATTAATGACCCCAAACTTTTGAGCAATAGTTCAATATTGTTAAAAAAAAAATCTATTTTAAATAAATGCAGTTCTTTTCAACATTTTATTCATAAAGAATCCTGAAAAAAAGTTATTTGCACTGGCCAATATGACAGTTATGAACTTAGCTGACAACCTAATGGCATTGCTGAAATCACACAGAAACAAAATCTTATTTGTGAATAATTTTAAAGTACTATTTATGCATTTATAGAAAGAAAAACAGTAGTTCAGCATACAGTATATATATATAATTTTGAGCATGAAATTACAATTTTGTCAAACTAACAAAAGATGTCATGTCATTTTTAGACAACACAATATCAATGTTTTAACTTCAGAAGAGTTAAGAAATCAATATTTGGTGTAAGACCCCTGACTTTCAATCACAACTCAAAGCATTTGTTATTTTGACAACAAAAAAACTCTAAAATGACAATATTTTATTTTTTTATTTTATTTGCATTCAGTTTATAAAGCTAAAAACCCTAATTTCTTTGTGTTCCAACACAGATCTGTTGAAATTATATAATCGGTGCAAGTTTTATATTATTTTATAACACATACAGCTATGGAAAAGATTAAAAGACCACTTGAAAATGTACCATTTATATTTATGCGCTTGAGTAAAAAACTATTTAGGTTTTATTTTGCAAACTACTAATGATATATCATCCATATAAAAATTATAATTTTGAGCATGAAATGACAATTGGTCAAACTAACAAAAGATGTCATGTCATTTTTAGACAACACAATACTAATGTTTTAACTTCAGAAGAGTTAAGAAATTAATATTTGATGGAATAACCCTGACTTTCAATCACAACAACTCAAAACATTTATTTTAACTAAAAAAAAAAAACCTCTAGATGACAATATATTTTTATTATTATTTGCATTTAGTTTATAAAGCCAAAAAAACATAATTTCTTTGTGTTCCAAAACAGATCTGTTGAAATTATATAATCGGTGCAAGTTTTATATTATTTTATAATTCATACAGCTATGGAAAAGATTAAAAGACCATTTGAAAATTTACCATTTATAGTTATGCGTTTGAGTAAAAAACTATTTAGGTTTTATTTTGCAAACTACTGATGATATATCATCCATATAATATATATATATATATATATATATATATATATATATATATATATATATATATATATATATATATAATTTTGAGCATGAAATGACAATTGGTCAAACTAACAAAAGATGTCATGTCATTTTTAGACAACACAATATCAATGTTTTAACTTCAGAAGAGTTACGAAATCAATATTTGGTGTAAGACCCCTGACTTTCAATCACAACAACTCAAAACATTAGTTATTTTGACAAAAAAAAATAAAAAAATCTAAATGACAATATTTTTATTTGAAATTGGGAAGAAATGTTATCAGACCTTTATAGAACAAACAAAAAAATCACTCAAATCCGTACCTAGTAAATCCAGAGAAACAAGTAGCCTTTAAATTTTTTTTAAAGCTGTATATATATTTGTGTGTAGCTTATATTGTTTAAAAAAAGAAAACATTGATCTAGAAACAGTTTTCACTCATTGCTAGTAAATTTCACAGTTCCAAAGAAACATAAGCAACACACTGAATTAAATGTGAAATTTTGAAGTAGTCAAGCAAATAGTGTTTTCTTGTAAAATTTACTGTACAAACTTTACAGGATAACTATTTTAAAAGGGTCGCTTTATTTTAAATGAGCTTTGTAGCTCCAAAAGTTCTCCAACACTGATCATATTTGTTGCTAAAAAGATCATCGAAAAATTCTCACGCTGGCCTCGGAAATCTGGCCTCACATGATTGATCGGATCCATTTCCTGCAACATAACCAAAGAAATTCCACAGGCGTCTCACCTTTCAAACAGGTATCTGACTACAAGGAAGACTAAAGCATATGGCACAGTGACGTAGAGGTGGGATGCTCTGGCGTAGACCAGCCCTTCCTCGTCCTTGAGATCGGCCCACGTGAGGTTCCCCGGCAGCCACAGCCGGTCCCACCACAGCCACTCACTGATCGTCTCAATCATGACAGCGATCTGGTGAACACAAGCATAGTCATGTTTACGTCATGCTTTATACATACATACGTATTCCGTGTCAACTTGACATAACTTGAGCAATGATAAGCATCTCAGATTATATCCAAGGTTCCTATGGGTTTGAAAAAGTATGAAAATGTATGGAATTTGATTTAAGCATTTTTTTCAGAAAGCAGAGTATGGACAAATATGTGTGTTTCCAAACTAAATTGGGGTATTTAGTTTTTTATAATAGAAAATTAAGAATTTAATGAAAATAAATTCATTAGTGATTGTCAAATACAAGAGAATATTCTTAGCACCAGTGTTGGGGGTAACGAATTACAAGTAACGCAAGTTATGTAATAATATTACTTTTTCCAAGTAACTAGTAGTTAAGTAATACATTACTTTTTAATTGACAAGAAAATATCCGTGTTACTTTTACTTTCCCCCTCATTTATTGATTAACAGCTCTCCTGTCCCCATGTTGAGAGAAATTGTAAGATGTTACTTTAGTTGTAGAATAAATGTGAACATGCAAAAAAAAAATCTCACTCGCTTAAAAAAACAATACAGTGTTCCTCAAAATGAATAACAACGGTGAAATTCAACGCAAACATGCAATAATTAAATATGTTAAATAATACAAATATTCTTTATGTATTTAATCCCATTTTATTAACCGATGTCTTTGCTGCCGACCTTCGATGATCCAATTCATCCATACTAATACGCACAAATTATTTAGGATAATCTAACATTTGTTTTCCTTTGTTTTATTGCTGAAGAGTTGACTTTTTTTTCCTGCAGTCTACTGCACGGACGTGAATTTGCTTTTCTCTAAGCCTGAGGCTTTTGGTGTAAAAAGGCTTTTACATTTGCCAAAAATAGAACTTTTTTATATTTAAAACAAACAAGCAAGCCCTGCTCAAAAAAAAAAAAAAAAAAAAAAAAAATGGAAGAATGGAAAAAAAAGTAACTATAAGTAACATAATTAGTTGCTTTTTTTAGGGAGTAACTTAATATTGTAATGCATTACTTTTAAAAGTAACTTTCCCCAACACTGCTTAGCACTATATTACATAGCCTCAAGGACCTTTGCAAAATTAAAAAATATACAGACTTTTATGTGCACATAAGAAACCATTAAACTTAGCACTTATTGTTCCTTCAGCTCATTTCGCAGTGTGGTTTCTTGGCCGCTACAGACCATGCATTAAAGAGATCTAAGGCCTTGAAATATGACATACTGCCCTAATGAAAGCCACATTTTAAACACTTTTTTAAATAGTTCAAGTATTTTGTGTAGACCCTTGAATTTGGCAAATTTTATGCCATCGGCCCATTTCATGTCATGGTTTCTCCGTTGCCACAGAGGACATGCTAAATTGGACATTATCATATTAAAGTACTACCATAAGAAAAGCCACATTTTGAGCAAGTATATCTCTGTTAATTCATGTGCATCCAGGCCCTTGTTTTATTCATAGTAAGATGGAATTGTAACGGTAAGCATGCAAAAAATGATCATGCACATGTAGTTTCTTGAGGGTACCAAATAGTTTCTTGTGTGCATGTAGAAGTCTGCATTTTTTATTTATTTAAAAAAAATGAGGGGTTCTGTATGTTGTCACTTTAGAGAAAATCAATGAAAAAAAAACTGTACTATCACATAAAGCTGAAAATAATGCTCTCTGAACCATTTATGTTAGATGTGGTCTGAAAATCTACTGAGAGGTTTGGAAATTTGAGCCTGGAAAAGTATGGAATTTTGAAATGGAAAATGTGTAGGAACCCTGTATATTACTGAATTTATTTAAGAAAGAAGCTGTTCCTACACTGTACAAAATTAATTTGTTGGGTAAACTTAAAATAATTTGTTACCTGGCTGACTTAAAATTTTAAGTTTAGTCAACTCAAAAAAGTTTAGTCAACTTGAAATGTTAAGTTGTACAAAGTGACAACTTAAAATTTTAAGTTGAATCAACTCAAATATCTAAGCCAGCGGGATAACACATTATTTTAAGTTGACTCAACAAATTGTGTTTTTTTTTTAATAGTGTAAGTGTTTTTAACATCAAACCAAAATTGACATAATTTACTCTCTTAAAGGAATAGTGAAAATTTGCTGAAAATATACTCATCCTTAGACCTTCCAAGATGAATTTGTTTCTTCATCAAAACAAATTTGTAGAAATGTAGCATTACATCACTTGCTCACAAATAGTTCCTCTGCAGTGAATGGGTGCCGTCAGAAATGGAGTCCAAACAGCTGATAAAAACATCACAATAATTCTCAAGTAATCCACACCACTCCAGTCCATCAGTTAACATCTTGTGAAGTGTAAAGCTGCATGTTTGTAAGAAACAAATCTATAATTAGGATGCTTTTACCTTCAGAGCACTGCTTTCAGGTAAACTACGATCTGTAATATTGCTTTATCCAGTTAAATATGTTGTCTCGTCTGAATCAGGAGAGAAATATGCACAGATCAAGCACCGCTTACAAGCCAAAACAGTCTAAAACAGCAAATATGTTGGTGGATTTTTTCACTGGAGGAAACATTATTATGGATTATGGACTCTATTTTGGCCAGAAGTGATGGTTTAAAGTTAAAACACCTTAATGATGGATTGGTTTCTTACAAACAGGCAGCTTCTAGCTTCACAAGATGTTAACTGTTGGACTGGAGTGGTGTGGATTACTTGTGGATTGTTGTGATGTTTTTATCAGCTGTTTGGACTCTCATTCTGACGGCACCCATTCATTTACTGCAGAGGATCCTTTGGTGAGCAAGTGGTGTAATGCTAAATTTCTCCAAATCTGTTCTGATGAAGAAACAAACGTGGATGTCCTGACATTTTCAGCAAATTTTCATTCTTGGTCAAACTTTTATTTTAATACATATTCATAATCCTTCATTGCATGTTATTCCAAAGAAGAAAAGTTTGTCTTTATAACTTTTATCCTGTGTTTTCCCATTTATTGAGCAGATAACCTACATACTGTAATATAATAAACATTTTACCATTGCATACAGAATTAAAGTTTATGGTAAACTCTCAAATTATCACTGTAGTAGTACACTTTGCAAAAATATAGATTTTTCTATTATTATTTAAAGAGAGATGGAGATGAGTTGAATTAAATAGGAGAAACTGGAGGTTCAAAGTTTTATTATGGACATACAAAACAACCTTGCTAACAAATGAAAGTAAACAGTAGTATAATCATAAAATAATCTCATGTCATCTCATAAAATGGAAATCAGGAATGAAATGAGTCAGAGTTTTAAAGACATAATTATTCATGATGAATTCAGCACTGTGGATTTATGCCAGCCTCCTTATTTTCATTAGTCTTTTCCTGCATCCATTTAAACCTCTAACAAATGGGCTATGAACACAGAATCTTGCTAATACCAAACAAAAAAATGGTAAATAATCAAATTACAAAGACAGTGGTGAATCCGTTAAAATGGTTGAGATTCTATAGCTCTTGTTGTATATAATAATCCAGTTTTTAAGCCATAACAAATGATTTGTCAAATTTGTTGAGTGTTGATGGTAAAACAGCTCTGCTGCTACTAAAAACAGTGTTTGATAGGGGTGATGCTGACCTGAGGCAAAACCACAAGCTCAAGTACCTACAAACACACACACACACACACACACACACACACACACACACACACACACGCACACACACACCTGAGACGCCACTGGGAATACAAGTAGGGCTGGTGTGAACCTACATATTATTGTGTTGATTTCAGATCCACTTAGAGAATTACTCCATTTTTAACAACACTTAACACCCAAGTTAAACACTGTCCAAATACTAGCTATGATATGCAAGATAATGAAAGGGAAATATTAATGAGGTTATCATCATTATCAAGTTAAAGTATGTCACAGACTGAATAATAGCATAATCGTAGGTTATCTTAGTTCAAGTTTCACACTGTCTAAACTGGGTTAGTAATTAATCCTGAGTAATAAACTGTGCAGCATATTTACAAGGTTAATAACTTTTAAAAAAATGGGCAAGTAAAAGGAAATATATTAAGTAGGTTATACATAGATTTATAGTGCTGTGATGCAATCTCATAAAATAACAAATGCTGTTCATCAAAGAATCATTAAAAAAATGTATCAAGCATTAAAATAAAAAACAGTAATTAATTTTAAAAAAGCAGCACAACTGTTTTCAACATTGATACAGTTGCAAAAATGTGGAAGTTGCTTTGGATAAAAGCGTCTGCTAAATGTCTAAATGTACACTGTAAAAAAATTCAGACCCCCCCCAAACTCAAAATTTTTTAGTGACTGATCACATCTAAACTTTTCAATTGGCCCAATTGGATTTTCTGCTAATTGAATTTTATCAATTGGGGCAACAGTTTGTTAACATTGGCTCAATGCGAAATAATATATTGAGCCATTTGAAAAACAAGTAAGTCTACCAAACTGTGTTATTATCCCAATTAAATATTTTAAATTGTGGTAGCATACATTTTTTGTTTTACCTAATTCAAAAATGTATATTGGTAAATGTTTATTGCTAAAGCAACCTTACTGAATTGTTTATTCCCTGTTGTCCCAAAAGAAAAGGATTTTTTTTAAAATGATGATATACTGCCACATTTTAATCATTTTTTAATGAAATCTCCAACATAATGTGAAAATACTGTAAATTATAAATACACAGTAAATTTTCTATACAGCATACATCACAAAATCATGCATTTTAATTATCATAAGATACACAAAGCTGATGAATTGTACCTTATACATTATATAATTTAATCTGAAGTTACTTTTAACAAATGTTTAGTGTATTGCCACTGAATATTACCATTCTCACAAAAGGTACTCATGCTCATGAAACTGCATCTTAACTACTTAAACATGAAATACATTAATATATTAAAAATGTCAAAAACACCATCAAATTTAAGTAATAGGGAGATGACTTCAACCAGTGTTTACAGTAATAGAGTAAAATTCTGTCATTAATTTCCCTCATGTCATTCCATATGAGTAAAACCATTTAATCAAAAATTTCATCAAACCAATTTCATCAAAAACATCTTAATTTGTTTTCTGAAGATAAACAAATGAAAATTTCCAGTAAATTTCAGAAACATTCCAAAAATTTTGGAAACTTTCCAGGATTTTTTGGAATCTTCCTGTGATTTTCAAAAAGTTTCCAGAAATTTACTGGAATTTTTCCATCTCTTTGCAACCCTAATTAATAGTAATAATAAATGTTTCTAAGCAGCAATTCAGCATATTAGAATGGTTAATGATGCTGAAAATTCAGCTTTGCATCACAGGAATAAATTACATTTTAAAATATATTCAAATAGAAAACAGCTATTCTAAATTGTAATAATATTTCACAATATCACTGTATTTTTGGTCAAATAAATGCAGCCTCGGTGAACACAGGAGACTTTTTTTCATAAACTTACCAACCCCGAAACCTTTGATCTCATAACTAAATGCTAACCATTAGTTATTACTGTATTTTGACCTTTTCATGTATTTGCTAATACCTTTAACCATACTATAATTGTTCCTTTCTTATATATTTGACTTTGATCTGACAATATTAGCGGCACACAATGGCAGTCAATGGCTTCTCTATAACTGTACTTTGACCAAAGAGCCATAGAGAACGACCGGAACACTGTGTTAAGTGAACATAACAAAGAGCTCAGAGTCTGTTTGAACAAGATGTTGAGTAAACAGAGCTGTCTCCACGTGTACAGATCGCACAGAATTATCACCCATCCTTCAACCTCATTACTGCCACACAACCATGTTATCGCAAAGCCACTATCTTTCTTTGTCAACCATTTCTGATAAGAAGAAACTAGGATAGTCGGACAGAATAGTTTGAATTCAACAACTGATTAACTTGAACTGATTAACATAAAATGTTCACACTTTAGCACTACAACCCAAGTCACCATTAGTAAGACACATTTCAACAAATATAATAGCTCATTTGAACACTTAAAGATTCAAAGTTTGCATCTTCTACTTCTAGATGTTACATTTTCACACATGGTCACCAACAAAAGCAATCTTGATTAAAGCTGCTCAGGAATTTTCTAATTCAATTTTGATTAGAGGTTTCAGGAGCAGCAAGAAGAAAGAATTTAATAAGACCAAAGCAAAGAGGCATTAATCTACTAATGAATTATGATACAAAACAAACCCTGAAGCTTCTCAAAATGCTCACAAACATCACAAAACCTGGAAAGAACAGTCGATTTCAGTCTTAAAACTCTTAAAGCTCACACAGGCAGGGTTCCACATGATTGACTTTTCATTAGAGCCACTTTCCAAACATCTTTCATAAAAGTCCTTCTTATTTTGTCCAGTTGTCTTTAAAATTTAAAACAATCACTGCAGAATGAGTATCAAGACACATTGCAAACCTAAAAAGTAAGTAAGGTCAGACAAACCAAGCAAAGTAAAGAGACATTAATCTACTAATGAATTATGATACGAAACAAACCTTGAAGAATGCAGATTATTACAAATCAAGTAGACCAATAACCGATATTTTGAACCGATATATAAATGTAAATTAATGACAACATTAAGAATAACAAGGGCTCTGTCAAAAACTTTTAAATTACTTTATAGGCAAAATGGTTTTGAAAGTAGCCAATACCGATAACCATAGAACTGCTTAATATCAGTGCCAATAATCGGTCAACCCCTACCTTGAAGCTTCTCAAAAAATCTGAAAACCTGGAAATAACAGTATATTTCAGTCTTAAAACTCATAAAAGCTCACATGGGCAGGTTTCCACATGCTCAACTTTTCATTAGAGTTGCTTTCTCAAACATCTTTAAAAAAATCTCCTTTTATCGAGTCACATTGCAAACTAAAATTATTACAAATCAAGTAGACCGATAACCGATATTTTGAACCGATATATATGTCAGGTGTAAAAATGTAACTTAATGACAACATTAAGAATAATAAGGGCTCTGGCAAAAACTCTTTTAAATTAAAAAGCTTTTAAATTACTATATCAGCAAATCAGTTTTGAAAGTAGCCAATATTGATAACCATACAAATGCTTAATATCAGTGCCAATAATCGGTCAACCCCTACCTTGAAGCTTCTCAAAAAATCTGAAAACCTGGAAATAACAGTATATTTCAGTCTTAAAACAAATAAAAGCTCACATGGGCAGGTTTCCACATGATTGACTTTTCATTAGAGCCACTTTCCAAACATCTTTCATAAAAGTCCTTCTTATTTTGTCCAGTTGTCTTTAAAATTTAAAACAATCACTGCAGAATGAGTATCAAGACACATTGCAAACCTAAAAAGTAAGTAAGGTCAGACAAACCAAGCAAAGTAAAGAGACATTAATCTACTAATGAATTATGATACGAAACAAACCTTGAAGAATGCAGATTATTACAAATCAAGTAGACCAATAACCGATATTTTGAACCGATATATAAATGTAAATTAATGACAACATTAAGAATAACAAGGGCTCTGTCAAAAACTCTTTAAAAGCTTTTAAATTACTTTGGAAATAACAGTATATTTCAGTCTTAAAACTCATAAAAGCTCACATGGGCAGGTTTCCACATGCTCAACTTTTCATTAGAGTTGCTTTCTCAAACATCTTTAAAAAAAATCTCCTTTTATCGAGTCACATTGCAAACTAAAATTATTACAAATCAAGTAGACCGATAACCGATATTTTGAACCGATATATATGTCAGGTGTAAAAATGTAACTTAATGACAACATTAAGAATAATAAGGGCTCTGGCAAAAACTCTTTTAAATTAAAAAGCTTTTAAATTACTATATCAGCAAATCAGTTTTGAAAGTAGCCAATATTGATAACCATACAAATGCTTAATATCAGTGCCAATAATCGGTCAACCCCTATCTTGAAGCTTCTCAAAAAATCTGAAAACCTGGAAATAACAGTATATTTCAGTCTTAAAACTCATAAAAGCTCACATGGGCAGGTTTCCACATGATTGACTTTTCATTAGAGCCACTTTCCAAACATCTTTCATAAAAGTCCTTCTTATTTTGTCCAGTTGTCTTTAAAATGTAAAACAATCACTGCAGAATGAGTATCAAGACACATTGCAAACCTAAAAAGTAAGTAAGGTCAGACAAACCAAGCAAAGTAAAGAGACATTAATCTACTAATGAATTATGATACGAAACAAACCTTGAAGAATGCAGATTATTACAAATCAAGTAGACCAATAACCGATATTTTGAACCGATATATAAATGTAAATTAATGACAACATTAAGAATAACAAGGGCTCTGTCAAAAACTCTTTAAAAGCTTTTAAATTACTTTATAGGCAAAATGGTTTTGAAAGTAGCCAATACCGATAACCATAGAAATGCTTAATATCAGTGCCAATAATCGGTCAACCCCTACCTTGAAGCTTCTCGAAAAATCTGAAAACCTGGAAATAACAGTATATTTCAGTCTTAAAACTCATAAAAGCTCACATGGGCAGGTTTCCACATGCTCAACTTTCATTAGTCACTTTCTCAAACATCTTTCATAAAATATCTCCTTTTTTTCAAGTCACATTGCAAACAAAAATTACAATAAGAATCAGACAAACCAACAGATCAAAGTAAAGACATTACTAATCTACTAATGAATTATGATATGTGTTTTTCAGGGTTGATACCGCTACCGATTATTACAAATCAAGTAGACTGATTACCGATATTTTGAACCGATATATATATGTCTGGTGTAAAAAATGTAAATTAATGACAACATTAAGAATGACGAGGGGTTTTTAAAAGCTTTTAAATTACCTTATCGTCAAATCAGTTTCGAAAATGGCTAATACTAATAACCATAAAAACTGCTTAATATTAACACTAATAATCGAGCAGGCTGATAATCGGTCAATCCCTACCTTGAAGATTCTCAAAATCCTATAAACTAATAAAAAACAAGCCTGGATTTAAAAGCATCTTCCAGTTTTAAAAGTGGTCGACCGATATGGGTTTTTCATATATCAGAATAACAAGGGCTCTGACAAAAGCTTTCTTTAAAATTATTTTATCTGCAAATCGGTTTTAAAAATGACCAAAATAGATAACCATAAAAATACTTAATATAATAATAATACTGATAATTGGACAAGCAGATAATCGGTTAACCCCAAAACCAATAAAAAAACAACAGAAACCTGGATTTAACAGTATCTTTCAGCATTAAAACCTAAAAGCTCACACACGCATGTTTCCACATGCTCTACTTTTCATAAGAGAGATTTTCCACACATCTTTCATTAAAAAAGTCATCATTGTTTTCGCTGTTGTTCTTGTTTAAAACTCAAGACAATGAGTGCAGAATGACTATCAAGTCACAATGCAAACCTACTGTATTCCAAGGGAAAAAAAATTACTAAAATCAGAAAAACCTAAAGCAGAGACGTTAATCTAATGTTCTCAAAATGCCCAAAAACTGATTTAAAAAAAACAACAAACAATGAACAGTATCTTCCAGTCTTAAAATTCAAAAAAGCTCAAACAAGCAGGTTTCCAGATGCTCTACTTAATCTTTTATAAAAGTTCCTTTATTTTCTCCATTTGTCTTGTTTAAAACTCAAGACAATGACTGTAGAATGACCATCAAGTCACATTGCAAACCTAAAAATGTAACAAGATCCGACAAACCAACAGACCAAAGTAAAGAGGTGTTAATATACTAATGAATTATGATATGAAACAAATCGCTTTTGAAAATGACAAATGCCGATAACCATAATAATGCTTAATATCTGCACTGATAATCAGTCAAACCCTACCTTAAAGCTTCTCAAAATGTATAAAAACCAATAAAAAACTAACAGAAAAACCTGGATTTAATGGTATCTTCCAGCCTTAAAACCCAAAAGCTTTTTATTGGACTGCCTTTTACAAAAAACTTATGTCCTTATTATTTTCTCCACTGGTCTTGTTTAAAACTCAAGACAATGAGTGCAGAATGAGTATCAAGTCACATTGCAAACCTACTGCATTCCCAGGATCAGAAAAACCAATAGACCAAAGCAGAGACAATAATCTAAACTTCTCAAAATGTCATAAAAAACTATTAAAACAGTACCTTCCAGTCCTAAAACTCAAAAAAGCACAAACAAGCAGGTTTCCACAAGCTCTACTTTTCATTAGAGACACTTTCCAAACATCTTTCATAAAGGTCCTCCTTAAAACTCAAGACAATGCCTGCAGAATGAGTACCAAGTCACACTGTAAACCTACTGTATTCCCAGAAGAAGAAAGAATTTAATAAGATCAGAAAAACCAACAGACCAAAGCAAAGAGACGTTACTAATGACGTTTCTCGAAATGCCTAAAAACAATAAAAAAATAGTAGAAAAACTGGAAATTTACTGTACCGTCCAGTCTTAAAACTCAAAAAAGGCAAAGTTTCACATGCTCTACTTTTCATTAGAGCCACTTTCCAAACATCTTTCATAAAAGTCTTGTATGTTTTCTCCATTCGTCTTGTTTAAAACCCAAACTCCACTGGCTAAGTCTCAACCGCTGGCATTGCATTTCACCCAAGGTCAAGAAAAGCCGCACGCTTACCTCTGCTTCCTGTCAGCGGTTCAGCGCAGCGCTCAGGTAAATGTCTAATCTCACGCCGCTCGCTGCTGACGCTGGGAAAGTGCGTAACATGACAGCACCGCTGCGCTAGAGGCCCAGGGGAAAGCTCTTTGTTTGAAATACTTTACGGTCACACCCAGCTTTAGTGGCAATTGACTTGTTTCCTCCCCTCCCTCCTCACCTCCTCCTTACCTTCCAGAGGTGAATAGGCATTCGGCGGGCTCGCTCATGCACGCACGCGAAAACTGCGCCCTAAGGACTTACCTCATTTGCATTGTGCAACTGATAGAGCTGCGATGTGAGGGCTAGATCAGCGGTTCACTCGGCCTGATAAGACAAAGGACAGGCAATGACTCAGTGCCACAGGGTGTGTTTGGGGCAGAATGTCGTCTGTACTCACTCACATTAATTACCTGGAATTCAGGAGACACCTTTAGTTATTTATAGCAGTTGATCTCTAGTGTTACTTCAGGACACAGATTTTACATTTAACATCAAGCGGTGAGCAGATGCAATGCAAGAATTGGTGCATAAAAAGTCAACAAAGCATCATGAATATAAAACTACTCATGCATTATCACAAACCGCACTGATCCAATGATATAATTAATTATTAACCTGACACAATGGAGAAATAGCCAATTCTGGTTTTTAAATGTCTTTTGACCTTCAATCATTTTAACTATTACACATTGTGATCGACACAAACCATGTTCATTCGTGCTGCAAGTAAACTTCTCTTTTTCACTTCCTTTATCTAATTTGGATGACTTCTAAATAGTTAAAATAAATATATATACTTTTTTAGCTATGATCATATACAGTGCCTTGCGAAATTATTCATACCCCTTCATTTTTTTCACATGTTGTTATGTTGCTGCCTTATGTTAAACTACTTTAAATTACTTTTTTCCCCACATCTACACTCCCTACTCCATAATGGCAAAGCAAAAAAATAAGTTTTTAACATTTGTGCAAATTTATTAAAAATAAAAAAACTGAAAAGATCCCGTTGCATAAGTATTCATACCCTTTTCTGGGACACTCGAAATTCATATTGCTTCTAGATGTTACTACACTTCGAGTGGAGTTAAACTGTGGCAAATTCATTTGAATGAGTCTGATTTAGAAAGGCACACACCTCTCAGAAAAGGTCTAACAGCTGAAAATGCATATCAGAGCAAAGACCAAGTCCTGAGGTCAAGATAACTGCCTGTAGAGCTCAGTGACAGACTTGCATTAAGGCAATGATCTAGGGAAGAGTTCAGAAAAAAAATCTGCTGCATTGAAGGTTCACAGAAGCATGTAGCCTCCATTATCCATAATGAAAGACGATTGGAACAACTAGGACTCTAGAAAATGTCTGCCAGCCCCCATCCAAGCTGACAGAGCTTGAGAGGTGAAAAGGTGAGGCAAAGAATGACAGATATTTGCCAAATGCCCTACCCTAAACGGCCACCGGCACAAGGCCATGGGAACCAGATGAGTCCTCCCCAATTTGACTTTGTTGCAATATGGAACTCTTGCATTATTATTGACATTTTATTTTATTATTTTAATACTGTAAGGTTGCTTTGACACAACTTGTATTGTAAAAAGCGCTGTATAAATAATCTTGACTTGACTTGACTTAAAAATGCAGATGTGCAAAGCTTGTCACATCATACCCAAAAAGACTTGAGGCTGAAAAGGTGCTTCAACTATGTACTGAGTTAATGGTATGAATACATATGCAATGTACTTATTTCAGTGTTTTATTTGTAAGAAATTTGCAAATATGGTTGTTGCTTTGTCATTATTATGGTGTATGGAGTGTAAATTGATGTGGGAAAAAACTATTTTAAAGCAGTTTAACATAATGCTGCAACAAAACGTGAAAAAAATGAAGGGGTATGAATACTTTTGCAAGGCACTGCAGTTGTTGCATTAAATTATTAGTATTTAGGTGCACAGCGCTGAAACCTATTTGTTAGAATTGTCACAGATCAGCGATCTCCGTGTAAAACTGATCGTGCAGACCAAACCGTAAGTCATAGAGACTTGAAAATGGAGGGATGGTAGTACTCACACCGCCGACAACGTCACCAAGTCTCATCCCAATTGGCCTGATGGGGGCACTAAAGTTATCAAAAGTACGAAATCGCTCATAACTCCTAAACCGCCAGTCACAGGCTCAAGTGTCTTATGTCGTTGGAATCCTTGGCTCACGTCGGACAAAACATTTTTTTTGGCTAAATTTTCAGGTATTTTGGATTTTTAGCAAAACCTACTTTTGGAAAGTAGTAGTTTTTGCGCTGAGTGGAACCAAACCAGTGCAGAAAGATTCTCTGGAGAGCGAATATCAATAATTAACAAAAAAAAAAAAAAAAAGTTGAACTTTCGACTCATCGTCGCAAAGTGACGCCAAAGCGTTCGAAAGGGGCAGTGTCACTTTTAGTAAAATGCCTATAACTTCTGAACGCAATGAAATATCATCGCGAAACGTCAAACACTTATGTAAGAGCTTAATCTGAGGTCGCAGAGGGGGGGATGGTTATACCTACGTAACCATTTGTCTATCAACCTATCAACATGAATATTGCTGTGCACGGTCTTGGTGTCTATAAGGACATTTGCGCATCTCAAAAAAAACATGGCTGAAATTGGCAGATGAAGTTTGAGCACCTATTAGACATGGTTAATAGAGGCCGGTCAGAACAAAACCCAGTGGGCCTGTTTGACTCACGACCCCAAAGGTCTGTAAGAAATCGGCCACTGGGAGGGAGGAATTCGCATTTTTCAAGGGCGTAAACTGTTGTGCATTGCACACATACACACAAATACTTGTAATGTATGACAGAACTCCTCATTTTGGACAACTTTGCCTCTAAAACCACTGCTGCCAATCCAACTGCTGAGATGATTGAGAAGATGTTAAAAAAAAATCTACTTTTGCGAACTAGTCCAAGGTTTTTCACTCAACCTGAAAAAAAAAAAACAAAAAAAAAACACTGCAGTACAATTCTCTGGACTCTAGGTCAAGAATTATTTTAAAAAAGTTTAAATTTAGCCTTTGGGAAGCTATAACAGGATTGTTTAGAAAAGGGGCCTGTCTAAATTCACCTAAAATCCTATAAAGCCTAAAGGACAACTCAAAACTTTACTAATGTGACGGGTGATTCTAAACAAGCATGCAAAGTTTTAAGGAGATCGGACCACAGATGGCGCTATAACAATCATACCCATTAAAAAACAGAATATTTCTATGGTAAATCACTTAGATTTGCCAAAAATGCTTTTTTAAAATCATTAAAATAGGTGGTTACAGGCTTGCTAAATAATTTTTTCTTTTTTCATATGTGCTTAAATGCCTTAAAGTGCTTAAACCCTGTTAATCGCTGCTTGCAGCTATATTTTGTATTTTTTTCCCTGCTTTGTTTGTGGTCTGTGAGATTTTTAATGTTTTTAAAAGAAGGTTTTTGAAAGGCTGCATTTATGTATTAAAAAATACAATGAAAACAGTAAAATTGTGAAATATAATTACAATAAAAAAAAGCATTTTCTATTTGAATATATTGTTAAATGTAATTTATTTCTGTGATGCAAAGCTGAATTTTCACCATCATTTCTCCAGGCTTCAGTGTCACATGATCCTTCGGACATCATTCTAATGTGCTGATTTGCTCATCAAGAAACATTTCTGATCATTATAAATATTGAAAACAATTGTGCCGTTTTATATTTTTCTGGAGACCAAGATTTGAGGAATCATTCATGTCCATAGCACAATTTAATCATGTTTATTTATATTGAGGAGCTAGACCGAAACGGAAGGTTTTGTCCTCTGGGATTCTTGATTAGTTGAATTAATTAAATGTTTTCCAGTAACATTTAATGTGAAGAGAGTGTAATTATCGAACAAGCCTAATCATGACATTAATATTTGAGCAACAGCTGTGTGATCTACTGTACTGATGCCTTCTCTTTCTGAAAAGCTGTTGGCCACAGGAACGTTTGTTGATTCTGAATATTTGCATATAAACTGATGGAAATTAACTTGCACTCATTAGCTGGTGATGTAATTTAAATGCTAATGAGGATGGTGTTGAGCCTAAGCCCCCTTCCCATTCAGTGGAATAAACCTACGGTTTATATACAACATATACAGCGATCACACTTACAGTTTTTTCCTTTTGAGCAAAAATAAATGAATTAAAAAGACCTGAGGGATCCGAGTCAACTATATTTAAAAAATAAATAAAATGTAAATAAAATAAAAAATACAATAAACAAATAAAAATATAGTTTCCTTCAATGACTGTATGATTTTGAAATCCATCTTTTCACACTTAGGACAACTGAGGGGAATGCAGCTATTTCAGAAGGTTCAAATGCTCACTGATGCTCCAGAAGGAAACACAATGCATTAAGAGCCAGGGGGTGAAAACCTTTGAACAGAATGGAGATGTGTACAATGTTTCTTATTTTGCCTAAATATCATACTTTTTCATTTAGTACTGCCCTTTAGAAGCTACAGAAGATACTTACGTTTCCCAGAAGACAAATTAAGTTAATTTTACTCTGATCTACAAATTCAAACTCTTAATGTATTGTTTGCTTCTAAAGCTTCAGTGAGCATTTGAATTTTCCGTAATAGTTGCATATAAGTCCCTCAGTTGTCTTCAGTTTGAAAAGGTTGATCTTAAAATCATACAGTCATTGTCGGAAAGAGTTTAAATACACAAAAATGCTGGAAAACCAAAGAATTTGTGGGACCTGAAGGATTTTTCTGAAGAACAGCGGGCAACTGTTCAGGAAAAAAAAGGGACTCATGAACAACTATCACTGAACAAAAAAAAAAAACACTGTACATCATTCAGATAATTACACAGTATTAAGAATCAAGGGGATGTAAACTTGGACCAGGTAATTTTTATAAATTCAATGTATTATTTTCTCTTGTGGACTATATGTAAACATCTTTCATGTGAAATATCTTATTCAGGTCAATACTAAAAAAAAAAAAACATGCATTTTGTATGGTCCCTCTTATTTTGGTAAACATTTTGCAGATTCTGAAAGGGAGGTGTAAACTTTTGACCTCAACTGTGTATTTACATATACATGAAATTATTTAAAATGTTATGGAATGTTGCAATAAATAAAAGTCATATTAAATGCATGCATAAAAATCAGTGAGGCATGACGTTATTTTACATTAAAAAAATTATTGTTTTTTTGATCAGATAAATGAATGTCCCCTTTTTTTACATGAAAAAAAGGCTTGAAATTAAATTTTCCATTTTACATGAAAAAAATGAATTCATTTAATGCTTAATTTTTGAACACGCCATGTCATATTTCATAATTTCATTGTATTTTTATCTATCAAATCCAACACTGCATGTTGTATTTGATCATTTGATCTTTTTTATATTTAATACGTTCCTCTATAACAGTGATTCTCAACTCCAAGCCTCGAGGCCCACTGCTCTGCACATTTTGTGTGTCTCCTTCATTTAACACACCTGATTCAGATCATCAGCTCATTAGGACAAAGATCCATGAACTGAACTGAGTGTGTCAGATTCAGAAACATACAAAATGTGCAGAGCAGTGGGCCTCGAGGACTGGAGTTGAGAACCACTGCTCTATAACATTAATTTTGATGCAAAAGTTATTTGTTCGTTTGGTGACGTGACAGTGATGTTCATTCACTACATTCATTGAGCAGGTCATAACAGATTGATATTTTTGATCAGTTTTATTTAATCCTTATTCATTAGTTTTAAAGTCAAAGCTAACTAACCATGTTTCTCTGGTGTTCGATGCTGTTTAACAGTTTTAATAGTGAGGTAGGGTTGTATGGGAAGAGACCTCTGTCATGTAGTCTGGTTACAGCAGTCCTCAAATCCATAAGACACACAAACACTTTACCCAACAGAGAATCAGATGCATGTTCACTCCGAATTTGTTCCAGCTCCATCACAGATGTCCTACTACAGTCTACCTTAGTGTTCCTATCAGAAACATGCTCCTCCTCTGATTCGTCTGAGCTCCCGTAATCAACCAGTCGTGGGACATTGTTACCTGTTGATGATTCAGTGCAGGGAACAACACATAGTGTTTCTAAAGAAGCTTGAACAGAGGGATTGGTTCCTCCTCCAGCACCATCACAATCTTCAATATGACGGCAAGACCTACAGAAGGCTATCCGGTCCTCACGAAGAAGCTTCAAATAGCGAACGCAGTATTCCAGGAAACACGTCTCGGAGGAGATGAGGAAGTCAAGAAGCACGCTGTGGTCGAAGGAAAGGGAGCGGAGCAGGAGTATGAAATGACAGTGAGGGTTACAACCCCAGACACAAACCTTGGATACCGAGGAGCTCAACCTGTGAAGAAAAGGAAGGAATATTTGTCATGAACTTAGTTTTATTTATTAGGGAAGACATATTCAATAGTAACTAGTAACTAAGAGTTTCCCCTCAATAAACTCCCAATGTGCTGCTTATTAATAGTTAGGAAGGTAGTAGTTAAGTTTAGGTATATATTTTGAAATGTACTTTTTTGTAAACTGTTTAGAAAAATTAATACTTCTATTTAACAGGGATGCATTTGATTGATCAAAAGTCACAGTAAATACATTTATAAATACACAATAAATACATTTAAATGGTAAAAAAAAATATATGTGACCCTGGACCACAAAACCAGTCATAAGGTTAAATTTGACAAAACTGAGATATATACATCAGATGAAAGCTCAATAAATAAGCTTTCTATTGATGTATGGTTTATTATGATAGGACAATATTTGGCTGAGATACATCTATTTGAAATCAGAAATCTGAGGATGCAAAAAAAATCAAAAAGACTGAGAAAATCACCTTTAAAGTTGTCCAAATTAGGTGCTTTACAATGCATATTACTAATCAAAAATTACATTTTGATATGTTTACACTAGGAATTTTACAAAACATCTTCATGGAACATGAACTTTACTTAATTTCTTAATGATTTTTGGCATAAAAGAAAAAACAAAAATTTTGACCCATGCAATGTATTTTTGGCTAGGGTCCAGGGTCACATATACATATATCATATCAAATAAATACGGTTCTTTACAACTTTCTATTCATCAATGAATCCTAAAGAAAAATGTATCATGGTTTCCACCAAAATATAAAACAGTACAATGTTTTCAACATCCATTATAATCAGAAATGTTTCTTAAGAGGCAAAACATCAAGGATCAAGTAATGCTGAAATGCTGAAAATGCAGCTTTGCATCACAGAAATTACATATTAACATATATTCAAATAAAAAAACTGTTATTTCAAATTGTAATATTTCACAATTTTACAGTTTTCACTGTATTTTTCATCAAATAAATGCAGCCTTGGTGAGCAGAAGAGACTTCTTATTCTTATTTTAATACACTTGACATATTATCAGGTAACATTTGAGCCTATTTTGAGTAAATATTGTAAACTACTGTAAATGTAAACTTAATTTCAGCAATGTCGTGTACACTGCGGTTCAAAAGTTTGGGATAAGTACGATTTGTAATGTTAAAAAAAATAAAATAAAAATACTCTCTTTTGCTCATCAAAGTTACATTTATTTGATGAAAAATACAGAAAAATAAATAATATTATGAAATATTATTGCAATTTAAAATAACATTTTTCTATTTCAATATACTTTAAAATATAATTTATTTCTGTGATGCAAAGCTGAATTTTCAGCATCATTACTCTACATTGTCACACAATCCTTCAGAAATTATTAATGTTGGAACGGTTGTGCTGCTTAATATTTTTTCGTAACCTGTGATTATTTTTTTCAGGATTCTTTGAATAAAAAGTTAAAAAGAACAGCATTTATTCAAAATAGAAATCTTTACTATCACTTTTTACTAAATTTAACATGCTTGCTGCATAAAAGTATTAATTTCTTTCAAACAAAAATAGAAAAAAAAAGCCTGACCCCAAACTTTGAACAGTAGTGTAGATTTCTATTTCAAGTCAATGCTGTTCTTTTTAAAGTTTATTCATCAAAAATCCTGAAAAAAGTATCAGTTTGCATCACAGGAATAAATTCTATTTTAAAGTATATTAAAATAGAAAACACCTAATTCAAATTGCAATAATATTTCACAATATTACAGTTTTTTTTTCTGTATTTTAATCAAATAAATGCAGCCTTGATGAACAAAAAAGTAGTCACTGATCCCAAACTTTTGAACAGCACTGGCCACAGAAATACCCAAATCAATCGGACAAAATACAGATATTGGTACAGTTCCATATAACAGGATGTATAAAACTGATTCCAAACCTTTTCTGATATAAATACAGGCCAATCAAAGTCTTGGCTGATTCCATCATGTCGTCATCCTGTTCAGCAAATACTACAGACACCCAGGAGCAGCTGTGAGCGTCTGGAGACACCAGAGACCCATGATGCTGGAGGAACGACATGAGCTCTGTTAAATACCCACAGATGTCAATGTCACTCTGAGATCCTGAAAAACACAGGAAAGACGTTTGTTATGAAGGGATACGTCGCCCTCTGCTGTTGAACATCATTAAATGGCATCTTTCATTATTTATGAGAAGTGGTGAAGCACTAGAAAGTTCAATTTATGATTTCAACATGTCCTATACCAAAACAAAAGCTGCATCTGAAATCTGAAAAATAAGGTGAATCATAAAAAATGCCTGTTATTGTTTATTTAGTACTGAGCTGTTTAAGATATTTCACATAAAATATGTTTACATATAGTCCACAAGACAAAATAATAATTGAATTGATAAAAAAAATGACCCTGTTCAAAAGTTTACATACACTTGATTCTTAATACTGTGTTGTTACCTGGGTTTTGGTTGTTTGTTTGTTCAGTGATAGTTGTTCATGAGTCCCTTGTTTGTCCTGAACAGTTAAACTGTCCCCTTTTCTTCAGAAAAATCTTTGGTTTTTCAGCATTTTTGTGTATTTGAACCCTTTCCGACAATGACTGTATGATTTTAACATCCATCTTTTCACACTGAGGACAACTGAGGGACTCATATGCAACTATTACAGAAGGTTCAAACACTCACTGATGCTCCAGAAGGAAAAAAAATGCATTAAGAGCCGAGGGTGAAAACAGTTTTTGAAGATCAGGGTGAAGATTTTTGAAATTTTACTTACTTTGTCTTCTGGGAAACATGTAATGGGAATCTTCTGTAGCCTCTGGAAAAAAAAATGCTTTTCTTAATTAGATTTTTTGTCTTGTTTCCAGCCAAAATATCTAAAATTGTATAAATCAAGAAGGATTTTCTAGACAAGTAAAAATTATTGTCTTGTTTTCAGAAAAAAGTCAAAATTAAGTGAGTTTTTGCTTGAAACAAGGTAAATAATCTGCCAATGGGGTAAGCAAAAAATCTAGTTTTCTGCTTGAAATAAGATTATTTTGCTTGCTCACATACTCACATAATTTTGACTTCTTTTTTCGAAAAGAAGACAATATTTTTTAATACTTTTTAAAATACTTTTTAATACTTGTCTAGAAAATCCTTCTTGATTTAAGAAATTTTAGATATTTTGGCTGGAAACAAGGCAAAAACTCAAAGTAAGAAAAGCAGTGCAAATGAAAAAATATGATATTTAGGCAAAATAGGAAAAATGTACACATATTTTTCTGGATTTTTCTGAAAAACAGTAGGCAGTTTAACTGTTCAGGACAAACAAGGGACTCATGAACAACTATCACGAAACAAAAAACAGCTGTGGATCATTCAGGTAACAACACAGTATTAAGAATCAAGTGTATGTAAACTTTTGAACAGGGTCATTTTTATAAATTCAACTATTATTCTCTCTTGTGGACTATATGTAAACGTCTTTTATGTGAAATATTAAGTCAGTACTAAACAAAAAATAACATGCATTTTGTATGATCCCTTTTATTTTAGCAAAATAATGAACATTTTACAGATTCTGAAAGGGGGATGTACATTTTTGACCTCAACTGCATGTCTGAAAACAGTAGGCAAAAAGTCCCTGGTAGTATTAGTATTGGTATGATACTGTGAAAACTACTGAACTTTAGAATGAAAGTTACCTTTGCATCGTGGGGACTGAATGTTTATTTCTAGTGACTTCAGCAAAATCAGGCTCACAGCTCTCAGAATCACATCATCCTTCTGCGTCCCGCCGAGACTCGCCTCACAGTTCCCACCAAAGAAACTAGCTTGTGCTTTCACAGGGACTTCCATCAGCCAGCCTGCAGTGACTTCCTTTAACACACCATCTGCCATGATCAGCATGTCCTCTGTCAGGCTGTGATCTTCACTCTGAACTTCAGCTGAAGCCCAGTCTTCCCCGGCTCTCCGCAGAAGACTTTTCTTCAGAAGAAGCAGCGCTCGTTTCTTCACGAAATACTCCATGTCAGCTCTAATGACGTGAAGCAGCGCTCGTGACTCAACGAATATGAGTCTCTGAACTGAAGAACACACTCCGTATCTGAGCCGGGCAGAGCTGAGGACCTCAAGGAGGTCAAAGAATGCACACATGGTTTTAGAAAAATTCACTGGTTCTCTTTTGTAAGGGTCCGGTGTGTCTGGAGTCAGCAGGTTTGTGTACAAGAAAGCAATGGACGAATCCAATCCAGACAGAAGCTTTGTCAAAACATCTATGGGAAGACAAACAGGCAAATAAAACAGATCATGTCCTTTAAAAAAAGAAGGCAAAGTTTGGTTGTTTTAGTCTAATGTAAATCCACACCTGTTTAATATTTATGGTAACAATTTAAACTCATCCCAGTTTTGCATTTTTTATTTTTTTTTATATTGCTTCAAAAAATACAGTGTATGCATATTATTATTTATTTTTTTCCAAGCACATTTTACCAATTCCAAACCACATCAAAAACTACTATTAATTTTGTATTTAATCATTTATAATTGATATACAATTGTTCATGAAGGCTGGAGGTGAAAAACTGGTGTGCATAATTATTAAGGTAATTTTTTTTACAGATAAAATGGGAAAGAAATAGAGATTTACCTCAGACTGAAAAGTCAAAAATTATTAAATGCACATGAGAAGGACGTAATACTAATGCAGTACTAGAATTTGCAACGTTAAGGCATGACCATTGGACAGCGAAATGCTCATTGGGTCAGAAAAAACAGGTGGAAAAGAAAAGACACATGTTAACTGCAAAAGAATTAAGAATTAAGAATTAAGGAGAAGAATTCAGTGTGAGACCATCAGAAACCATTTTGTCTCCAGTGCCATAATTTTTTCATTTTTTTACTTGCAACCTACCTGGAGTCTCCAGAAGTGCAATGTGTCAGGTTCTCAGAGTCTTTGCTTGGGTTAAAAAAAATCTAAAAAATGACCTTCATGTAGTAAGAATAACATGCTGAAGTGTTGTGAAAAACATGAAGACATTTTTATAGGCATTAAAGACTGATAAGTTGAGAGTGACTCTTGAAGAACCAGCATCACATCCTCTTGTAGCACTTTTTTCAAGAATTTATCTTCCAGAATCTGGCGGTAAGTTTTGGGAGTTTATTTTACGTCGATCTCAGCAAGACTAAAAATTATAACCAGAAAAAATATAACCGGAATATCAACGTGCCTAATAATTATGCACACACTGTACATTGTAATTACTGTTTTACATATTCATTCAATTATCCCAAATTTCTCTTAAGGGTCCTGCCTCTCTCTCCACTTCAGATAAAACCTTCACTGTGTCTCATTTCAGAGGCTGCATATGTCATCAAGGATGTCTTATTTAATAAAAGTAAGCATAATAAAATTGTCTGTTACACCTTGTAAGGTGCAAAATACTGTAATCTTTTTTTATTTTGCAATTTATTTTTCTTAAATGAGAATGCCCCGATGACATATTCAGCCTCCAGAATGAGACGCAGCCCTTGTATAAGATTCTACCTAATTCAACTATAGAAAAGTTACATAAGCATAATAAAGCAACAGAGTCTGAATCATCTGTCTATGTGTGAAACTCTTTAAAGTACCTCTCTGATTCGGGCCTGTGTCTCCTTTCAGCACTCCTTTAATTACAGCGGTCAGTGACCACAGACAGGAGTCCAGTTCACTTCTAGACGCTGATTTCTCAAACACTTCAGCATATGCGTATGTCCACATCCAGCTGCTGCCTCCCTAAAATCAACATTTACAGCACTTAGTCAACCCAGAATGCTTGAAAAAGACAAATCAGACAAGAAAAACTGAGAAAAAATCAAAACCTTACAATACTGAGATGGATTACTATATGATTTGTATGTCTAAATGCCTGTAAAATGTATAATAGCACATGTTGGAAGTTAATGTACGGCACCAATACTTACAGTGTTGCGAATGTCATTGATGGCATAAACAGACATGCACTTTGCCGATAAATGGGTCACCAGTTGGTCTTGAGATCTGGTGAGGGAGACCTGCATCAAGAAAACATATATTACATAAAGTAAATTAACTGTTAGCATTTTTGCACTGTGGCATATTCATTATTTCATTTGAATGTTTTTTGTGCAATTTCCATTATTTTCAGTGTGGAGTTTTTTTTTTTTATGAAATAAAAATATTTGAAAAAATTATTATTATTGAATATAATATTTATAGTTAAAATAATTAAATGTATGTGTCTATATATTAACTTTCATATAAATATTTTAAAAATAATTATATACAGTTGAAGTCAAAAGTTTACAATTATTTTACCAAAATAAGAGGGATCATACAAAATGCATGTTATTGTTTATTTAGTACTGACCTAAATAAGATATTTCACATAAAAGTTGTTTACATATAGTACACAAGAGAAAATAATAGTGTTCAAAAGTTTACATCCCCTTGATTCTTAATACTGTGATTTTACCTGAAAGATCCACAGCTGTGTTTTTGTAGGTTTGGTTTTGTTTAGTGACAGTTGCTCATGAGTCCCTTGTTTGTATTGAACAGTTAAACTGCCCGCTGTTCTTCAGAAAAATCCTTCAGGTACCACAAATTCTGTTTGTTTTTTGTTTGTTTTTTTAGCATTTTTATGTATGTGAACCCTTTCCAACAATGACTGTATGATTTTGAGATCCATCTTTTCACACTGAGAACAACTGAGGGACTCATATGCAACTATTACTGAAGGTTCAAACACTCGCTGATGCTCCACAAGGAAAAACCATGCATTAAGAGCCGATGCATAATTAAATTTCACTTAATTTGTCTTCTGGGAAACATGTAAGTATCTTCCGCAGCTTCTGAAGGGCAATACTAAATAAAAAATATGATATTTAAGCAAAATAAGACAAATGCACACATCTTCATTCTGTTCAAAAGTTTAAAAAAATTGTTTTTCCTTCTGGAGCATCAATGAGTGTTTGAACCTTCTGCAATATAAGGAATTTTGTGAAATAAATGTGCTTATTTGTTACAGAAATAATATCACAATCTTTTAGCCTGTTCTAAAAATAGGCTTATATTGATATTAACATACCAGTATTGACATCAGATTCATTTCTCCAAACAGCCTCCTTGTCACATCTTCATAGAATACCGTTGCATCTTGTTGCAGACTCTGTGCCGTCAGTCTGCTAATGATGCTTTCAGTAAGTGTGAGACACAAGCACATGAGGTCTGTGTGTGTGACAGACGGCACAGGAGTGTTTGCTGTTTGACTAACACATGATGAGATTCTGCTGGCCAGATCTTCACTGCTCAGGCTGGGAGCAGATCCTGCACGTAACAGTCTGAAAATGCCTTGGAAATCCAATCCTGAGGCATCCATGATGGAACACTGTGAAAATAAAGGTTCAAAAGAATGATAACCAGTTAATCTAGCTTGAAAGTTGTTTAAACGAAAAAAAAAAAAACTGCAGATATGGGACTGTGATATATTCAGGCAGAGAGTGTTTCTGAATGGCTACAAAAGTCTAATTTCTAGGGCTGTTGCAATTATAAATGGTATACCTGTTATTCACAGTTTTGATTTTGACAAATGTGACCCTGGACCACAAAAACAGTCTTAGCACTGGTAGCACGGGTATATTTGTAGCAATGACCGATATTACTTCTGTCAAAAATCATTAGGATATTAAGTAAAGATCATGTTCCATGAAGATATTTTGTCAATTTCATACCGTAAATATATCAAAACGTAATTTTTGATTAGTAATATGCATTGCTTAGAACTTTATTTGGACAACTTTAAAGGCGATTTTCTCAATATTGTACCCACAGATTCCAGATTTTTAAATAGTTGTATCTCGGCCAAATATTGTCCTGTCCTAACAAACTATACATCAATGGAAAAAAAAATGTACCCTTACGACTGGTCCAGGGTCACAAATGTAGTTAGACTGAAATGTATATTGAAATCCTTCCTGAATGAGTAAAAATATTAAATAAGCAGCAGTTTGTTATTATGGTTATATTAAAAATGATTAAAAATAAAAACATGAATGAATCAATTCGAAATGCAAAGCTTTGTACTTTTAAGTTTAAATTAAATTGTCTGGAAAATATTATCAGTTCCTTGTGTAATTAATTACTAGCATTAAAGTACAAATTACTATAAAGTACAAATTTTGCAAAGTATTTATTTATGTACACTACCAGTCAATTTTTTTTTTTATATTTTTTAAAGAAGCCTCTTCTGCTCACCAAGCCTGTATATATTTAATCCTAAGTACAGCAAAAACAGTAAAATTGTAAAATATTTTAACTATTTTAAATAACTGATTTCTATTTGAATATATTTTAAAAGGTAATTTATTCCTGTGATCAAAGCTGAATTTTCAGCATCGTTACTCCAGTCTTCAGTGTCACACGATCCTTCAGAAATCATTCTAATATACTGATTTGCTCCTCAAGAAACATTTATTATGAATGATTATGTTGAAAACAGCTGAGTAGAATTATTTCAGGTTTCTTTTATAAATAGAACGTTCAGAAGAACAGCATTTATCTGAAATAAACATCTTTTGTAACATTATAAATGCCTTAATCATCACTTTTGATCAATTTAAAGCATCCTTGCTAAATAAAAGCATTCATTTTTATATATAATTTATAAATAAACTCCAAGGTTTGGAATGGTATAATGTATAATGACACACAAGCTTTTTATTTCAGATAAATGCTGATCGTTTGTTGTTTCTATCCATCAAAGAATCCTGAAAAAATATTTTAAATTGTTTTAAATACTGATAATAATAAATAATTAATTAAAAAACGGCAAATTAGCATATAAGAATGATTTCTGAAGGATCATGTGACACTGAAGATTAGAGTAACGATGCTGAAAATTCAGCTTTGATCACAGAAATAAATTACATTTTTAAATACATTCAAATAGAAAGCAGTTATATTAAATAGTAAAAATATTTCAGAATTTTTACTGTACTTTGGATCAAATAAATGCAGGCTTGGTGAGCAAAAGAAACTTCTTTAAAAAAAAAAAAAAAACATTTTGAATGGTAGCGTACACAAACACACACACTCACAATTACCGAAAATAAAGTACTTATTAAGGACATTTGTGTACATTTGCTGACAGCATCTTCATTGCTTACATGATCTATGATGCATTTCCAATTTTCTCGATATCCTTCATAATTTCCCCGAGAAGCCACTGCATCAATCTCTACGATTCACATCGCTGACGACAAGTTCATAAATAAGAGCTTTTAGGACTACTCATTTCAAATCCCGGTGGATTATTTCTTCAAATATGACACAAAATCCTCTTCTCTAAAAGGAACAACCTCCTCCATAAACCACATGTAGTCCTGTTTGCCTTTACTCAGCCAAAATTGTCGCAAAACCCTGACATTCGGCGTATTATTTTGCAGCAGGACGATGTATGCGTGACGTATTTGACAGCTCGAATCTGATTGGCCGTTGCGGTTTGAAGCCTTGGAGATGGTGTTCATGGCTACCTGACTGTATTTGTACTCTGTATGTATATTATATATTTTTATTTCACGGTCTCCCGAGTCTTTATTGGGCTAAATAAGCAGATATCGCTAATTTTATCCTCTACTCGCAGGTTGAGAGAGTTTGAGTAACTTTAATAGCAGTGTTGTTGTGGAAATGGTCAATAACCGCCGGCTAAATGCTAACTATGCTAATGCAGTAACAGTAGATGTCAATCACAGAGTTTGTCAAATTCTCCTTCAGTTTAATGAGCGCTGTTTGAATTATCGTATCGAACACTTCAGCGATGTTAAAATTAAATACACCAGTGTTTAAAAACAGTCGCTTTCGTATTTGTTTTAGGCTGAATTTAGCTGCCACAGCTGGTTTAGCACACCAGCTAACAGATTCATTGTTCTCAGTGCACCAGCTACAAACATGATTATTCACCTTCAGTTTAAAACATTTGTGCTGATAAAATGATTAAACTATCTTTGGTAGTATATATCACGTGTGTTATTGAACATTAACGTTGTTAAAAGTAAGTATAGTTGTGCAAATGCTCGCTGCAGCTGATTTTTCAGATCCTGAAAGACAATAACATAATGAACTGATGTGTGGCAGTGAATATTTACTTTTAAACAGAAAGATGGTCAATGTAATGTGACAGATAACTGTGTAAATCAGACGTTATAATATAGGTGTGGCTAAATGATGGTTGTGCATGTTAATATGCTTAATTTGTTTTACATATTATAGCACATTTAAATGCATATATTATGTAAATGATGAATATCATCTATAAAGGAGTCATGTGACTGTACATTTCTGAATAATGAATGACTATATAATGAAAAGAATGATGTTTCTATATTGCTCTGCTTCTCTAGAATGGAGATCTGAGGCAGATGTGAATATGGATGCAGAACACAAAGGCTGTTTCAAATCTACAAGACATTAATGAACGGTAATTTTAGTTCATAGACGTGCTTTCTAATTATCCTGTTTTATTTAAATTTTTTCATGTCTTTTCTGTCATTTTGTATTATATTGATGTGTTTGGATGCTTTGATGATTTAGGTTTTATGCAATGCAACTGACAATATCTACTTTCCATGCAAGAATATTGTTATTTGAACAACAATTATTGTTTGGCTTATATATTCGTTCTATCATGTTGTCCTATAATAAATATGTTTAAATATCTGCAACAAGCTAATTTATAAATTCATATGGGTCAAAGAAGATGTCAGTGTCAAAAGAAATTCACAGAAGTGATTTTATGTCCATAGAAAGCACATTAAAATTTAAGTAAAGTTTAAAATAAATTTTTTTGGAGAATAAAATGTCACAATTTGATTGAAACAATGTTACATTGTCATTCAGTGTAATACAATATTTTTGCAAACATTCAAACAACATGCTTATTCTGACTTGTACATATTAAAATATATAAAAGAATAAGGGAGCATGTTAAATGTTATTGTGTTTTAAATGAGTACAAAATTATTACTGACAAATGTGCAAAATCTAGGATACTGGCAAATTTAAAAAATGTAGAATTACAACCAATTAGAATTTGGGGTGAAAGTAGTTTGTCTTTTAATATGTCTTGAATTGATTTTTGTTGTAAATATGCCTGGATACACTGAATGACATTTCTTCTCTAAATTAGGGACACATGTGTGTTATTTATTTTTTGCTCAGAAAAACCAAAACAAAAATGCAATTAAATTAAACAGAAAACTTTTTAATATTTTTAAATATATATATTTTTTAACAATTTAAAGCAGTATTACACTTATTGTTTTTACAATTAAATCCCTTTTCGTCTTTGACCCATATATATATATATATATATATATATATATATATATATATTACAAAAATAAAATTAAATGAAAAAAAAAAAATATATATATATATATATATATATATATATTTTTTTTTTTTTTTTTTTTTTGCAATAACTAGCACAAATGTAAGAACATTGACAAAATAGGAATTTGTAATTGTGTTTTTTAATTACGATTTTACCAGAATGTCTATCTTCACAGTCACTTTTTATCTATATATTATTATTTATCTATGAATTAATTTATTTATCTATGTATTTTTTTTTTTTTTATATATTACAAAATGATTGTTGGGATTACGTGTGTGTGTGTGTATAATGCATTCATTTTTATTTTCTCTCCTTTTTTTATAATGCAGCAAGGTGTAGAGATCACATTAATGAGGTATAGATGTTAAAAATACTAGGCTGATTTTCTTAAAATATGCATTCACTGTGACTCTGCGGTTTCATAACTTTAATTGCTTTGTTTGTTTGAGCGATCAGAGCGACATTTGTGACCCTGGACCACAAAACCAGTCAATTTTCTAAATTGACATTTATCATCTGAAAACTGAACAAGCTTTCCATTGATGTATGGTTTGTTAGGATAGGACAATATTTGTCCGAGATACAACTATTTGAAAGTCTGGAATCTGAGAGTGCAAAAAACCGTTCTTAGCAATGCATATCACTAATTAAAAAATAAGTTTTGATATATTTACGGTAGGAAATTTACAAAATATGTTCATGGAACAAGATCTTTCTTTAATATCCTAATGATTTTAGAATTATGAGAAAGATAGATAATTTTGATCCATGCAATGTATTTTTGGCTATTGCTACTTAAGATTGGTTTGTGGTCCAGGGTCACATATTAATGTCTGGCTAACCAATAACATGAATTTGAGGTTGGACTGCCTGTTTATTTGTCCCTCCATAATATCACCCATGTGTTTGTTTGATTGCAGGGACACAGGAGCGTCTGAGCCCCGCACTGCGAGATGTGACAGGATGCTGAACCATCACTGCAGAAGGAACCCAGAGTTACAGGAGGAGCTGCAGATCCAGGCGGCAGTGGCGGCAGGCGATGTCTACACCGTCCGTAAGATGCTGGAGCAGGGCTACTCGCCCAAGATCAGAGACGCCAACGGCTGGACGCTGCTGCACTTCTCTGCGGCGAAGGGAAAGGAGCGCTGCGTGCGTGTGTTCCTCGAACACGGAGGTAAAGGGTTTGGTTTTTAGGAGAGTGGTGATATGCAGATTTGATTTAAAGCATCAGTTGGTAAGAAAATTGAAAATGACAAACATAAAAAGTGTGGTTGGTTCACTCAAAATGACTTAAAAGAGTTAATTAAAAAACATCTTCATTTACTCATTCAGGCTCTTTATTATTGTCCTTATTTCTGAGAAACACATAATAGGCAAAAGTTACAAGCTTCGCTTTTCCACGCAACAAAAGCAGATGATATTTTTAACCTCAAAAGTCCAAGGGGATAAAAAAAAAACATAATTGTGTTTTAGGTTCTGTTTTTGTGTGCTTTAATCACTGTTTAATTGTAAACATAAATTTAAAGTACTTTTTCTCAATGATAACCAGTTTACGATGGCATTTGAAGTGATATTTTACTCTCTTGCACTCTATTTAGGTTCACTATCTTGTCATCTCGAATGTCTTAAAACACTGTGCTACTCAAATAGACACTGCTGTTCTTATATGGTCATGTTTCGTGATGTAATGAAGAGATTATAGAGCTACTCATTTAAAATCCCAGAGAGTTATTTCTTCAACTGTGAAGGAAAATCTAATATAAACGCTCCATTAAGCACATGGAGTGCTGTTTGCCATTTTGCAGTCGCAATTGCCAATTATTACATCTCTAATGCCTTGAAACGGTAAACAGGTATTGTGCTACTCAGATACTCAGATTTAGGTGTAATAATGCATGCTATACGTTAGGGGGCGCTATTAAACAAGGCTTAAACATCTGCAGGTGGAATGATCCACAATCTAGTGTTTAACTGTGCAGCTGTGCTGCCATCTGTATTGATTGAGATACATAATACATTTACAAAGACTGTAATCAGAGCAAGCAATACTATGATATTAAAATATAGTAACATTATGCAAATGATGCACATTTCTGGATGGTGTGTGTGGATCTAATTTAGAGCTAATTAAGGACATCCCTATATTTATGTAGAGTTATGTTTGCCCAGTGCGTACATTTAGCATATATGGCCAACTTTATAATGTTAGGGCTGTTGTGATTTATCAAGCTTAGTATGATCATTTAAATTATATAAACATTACAATTAAACAAATAAACTGGGAACCATTTTTCCCAGGCTTGGAAAAGTCAATTAATTTACTGTAGTCAATATAAATGTTTCAATGTTCAGGTTAACCTATTTCATGTTATTCATTACAACTATAATTACTGGAAGCTATTGGATAAATAATCAAATTTCTTTGGTCCAAAGCTGTAACAACACAGAATTATGAGATTTTAGCAAGTTAATTGTCATACAAATAATTGCAATCAGCAGTTTAGGTATATAATTTGTCCTGCTGAATTAAAATAAATACACAATTAATAGTAATTTATTCACATTTACGAGGTAAAAATAAAACGTATGATTAGTCTCTATGATAGAATGACATAAATATAATATTTTAAACATGAAAATAATTAATATAAATAGTTTAAGTCCATTTCTGTTCCTTTTTGTCAAATCAAGTCCTCATAGTATAATAATGTATTATTAATTTTTAATAGTTTAATTAATATTCTATTAATGCTGTTTATTAATTTTAAAAAAATATATAGTTTTATTATTATTTTTGTGTATTATACTAGAAACAAGAATAGTCTATAAATATTTTTACACATCTGCAACAACAAAAATATTATTATATTATTTAATATATATATAGTTTTATATAAAAATCCTTAATCTTATAAGCAATACATTTATGCTAGTATTTTATATATATATATATATATATATATATATATATATATATATATATATATATAATACTAGCATAAATGTATTGCTTATAAGATTTTAAGGACACTGACACACTTTTAACACAAATAGAAATTTGTAATTGTCGTATTGTTGTTTTTTTATTAGGATTTTACCAGAATGTCTATATTGACAGTCACTTATATTATTTTATTTATTTTAATGCTATTTACAATATTAGGTTTTTTTATTGTATATATCTTTTGTGTATTATTCTAGAAACAAGAATAGTTGTGCAATTGTAATGTATTTATTATTTACTTTATTCACTTTTACATGGCATTTTAAGATTTTAACATTTTAAAATGTCTAATGTCAGAGTGAACATGGTATTCCAACAAAAAGGCTAAAAGGACAAATTAAATGCACATTTCATGGCATTTGTATATTTGCTTATACAGTCAAGCCAAAATTTATTCAGACACCTTCAAAATTTCTCACATTCTCAGAGTTTATTCACTATAGTTTAGAAAATGGTAATAAAATATGACAAGAACTCAAGAGTTTAACTGTGTTCAGAACAAATTCATCTTGATAATGTCAGATAACTTTGATGAAAAGGTATGTAACAAAATGTCAGATTTTACTAGTAGTCAATTTTTGGGTATAATATGTCACAGTTTACTTTATATTGCTATCCTCACTTACATAAATTAACCCACTAGTTAAAAAAATCTGGTGTCTGAATCATTTTTGGTTTGACTATAATAATTAAAGCAGGCCTAACAAATCCAAATATATCATTTTACAAACTTTTTTTTTCTTGCTTGATAATCTTGGTTGTCAAGTCACCTTTCTTTATACAGCGCTTCATACAATACAGATTGTTTTAAGGTGAGACACTGCAGGTGAATAGGGTAAAATATTTAACTAATAGTTATCACCTTACTCATTTGATTGATTACATTGTTAATTGCAAACATTTTTTGTATTACAAGTCTTCTAAAATGTTAGGTTTTAATATGCAAATTAGTCATTATTTGCATACATTTCTAGTACAAAAATCTAAACACTGGATAAAGTCAGTTTCAAAATTCTTGTTTAAGTTTTTTTTGACACATTAGAGTCAAATGTTTTTACAGAAGGTATCTTATTCTGTCACTCCACAATTCAGAAAATACTTAGAAGAGGTAGAAAATGATAGATTTCTTTTACATTTTTGGGGGGGACTGTAAAAAATCAAGCAAATTGTATATGAACAAATCCTTCTGTAAAAACCTTCAGAATATAGTCAGGAATAAAATTGTAAAGTTTGATGTGTGCAAGTGCTACTAAAGTGGAGATTTATGTAGCACACATCAAACTTTACATTTTTATTCCTGACTATATTCTGAAGGTTTTTCCAGAAGGATTTGTTCATATATAATTTGCTTGATTTTTTACAACATTTTATTCCCCCCTATTTAAAGTGGAGATTTATGGCTCACTGTAGGAGAAAAAATCATTTTGAGGAAAATTGCCTCAAAAATATGTATTGTAATTGTAATCTATTGACACAAGTAGATAAAGTGCTATAAAAGAAACACTTAACAGTGTCTTTTGGATGTTTTCTTTCCACTAGTCTGAAAAAACGCTTTATGAAAATCCAAAAAGCCAAAAATCACAAACTTGACAGATGCATGAAAAAACAGACCCAGTAATGCAAGCTTAGTTTTCCAGTTGAATTAGTTGAATTAGTTCATTTCTGTCATGTGTTTATCCCTCCAGCGGATCCCACAGTGAAGGATTTCATCGGAGGCTTCACAGCTCTGCATTATGCCGCCATGCACGGCCGCGCCCGCATCGCCCGCCTAATGCTGGAGTCCGAGTACCGCAGCGACATCATCAACGCCAAGAGCAACGACGGCTGGACCCCTCTTCACGTGGCGGCCCACTACGGCCGCGACTCCTTCGTGCGTCTCCTCTTAGAGTTCAAAGCCGAGGTGGACCCTCTCAGCGACAAAGGCACGACGCCGCTCCAGCTGGCCATCATCCGCGAGCGCTCCAGCTGCGTGCGCATCCTCCTCGACCACAATGCCAACATAGACATTCAGAACGGCTTCTTGTTGCGTTACGCCGTCATTAAGGGCAACCACTCGTACTGCCGCATGTTCCTGCAGCGGGGAGCGGACACTAACCTGGGCCGGCTGGAGGACGGACAGACGCCGCTGCACTTGTCGGCCCTCAGAGACGATGTGCTGTGTGCGCAGATGCTGTACACATATGGAGCCGATACGAACACCAGGAACTATGAGGGCCAGACGCCTGTGGCTGTTTCCGTCAGCATGTCTGGCATCAGTCGGCCCTGTCTGGACTTTCTGCAGGAGGTTACAAGTAGGTTCATCCTCTCTTTAATGTTTATATGTGACCACAAAACCAGTCTTAAATGGCACTGGTGTATTTGTAGCAATTGCCAAAAATACATTGTATGGGTCAAAATGACTGTTTTTGTAATTTTTATATGCCAAAAATCAATTGGATATTAATTAAAGGTCATGTTTAATGAATTAATCCAAAACTTATTTTTTTAATTATTAATATGCATTGCTAAAAACTTTATTTGGACAACTTTAAAAGCAGTTTTCTAAAAAACATTTTACTTTTTTCACACTTTTCAAATAGTTGTATCTCGGCCAAATATTTGTCCTATCTAACAAACCATACATCAATGGAAAGCTTATTTATTCATAAATCTCAATTTAAAAAAATTGACCCTTATGGTCCAGGATCACATATGTGACCCTGGACCACAAAACCAGTCATAAGGTTAAATTTTACAAAACTGAGATGTATACGTCACATGAAAGCTCAATAAATAAGCTTTCTATTGATGTATAGTTTGTTAGGATAGGACAATATTTGGCTGAGATACATATATTTGAAAATCTGGAATCTGAGGGTGCAAAAAAATCTAACTACTGAGAAAATCACCTTTAAAGTTGTCCAAATTAAGTTCTTAACAATGCATATTACTAATCAAAAATTACATTTTGATATATTTACAGTAGGAATTTTACAAAAAATCTTCACGGAACATGATCTTTACTTAATTTCCTAATGATTTTTGGCATAAAAGAAAAATCAATAATTTTGACCCATACAATGTATTTTTGGCTATTGCTACAAATATACCCCAGCGACTTAAGACTGGTTTTGTGGTCCAGGGTCACATATGTGGTCTGGCATTATTGTTACTTTAATTAGTTTTTTGTTTTTTGACTAGATGGTAATTTAGCACACAGATTATGGAGGGTCTCAGTATTTTATGAGACAGTTTTGAGGTCAGTTTAGTGGCACCAACAGTCCAAAGCTTCAAGTATTTTTTAGCATGTAAGCTTTGAACCAGTTGACCCTCAGTCAAACTTGAAACGGTGCGTAAAAAGGTGAATAGATTAGTGTGCTGATTCGAGTGTTATTTTCTAATTCTGACATAATTTATATAAAAATGTACCGTTTTTAAGTTTTCAAGCTATTTTTTTTTGAAGTCTAAAAAATTAATATATAGATGGATAACGTACTCGGTTACTTTCGTAACCTCGGTTCCCTGAGATACGGGAACGAGTACTGCGTCTGAAAGACGCTTATGGGGAAAAGCTCCTTTTCTCCTGAGACTGAAGCATTTCAATAACGCAGTGTAACTGCACGGCCATTGGTTCGTGCAGTGTTAAAGAAACGAACCAATGGCTCGGCAGCGGAGATGCACAAACCTATGGCGATGATTCGCGCCCGATCGCGCCAAAAGGGGCGGAGCATCTGGCTATATAAGCGAGCATTTCGCCATAGGGAACTCAGGTACTTCGACTGAAGCGACGACTGAGTCGTGCAGCTACCTAGCACGGCCAGCAACGCAGTACTCGTTCCCGTATCTCAGGGAACCGAGGTTACGAAAGTAACCGAGTACGTTCCCTTTCGATACTTTCACTCGTACTGCGTCTGAAAGACGCTTATGGGGAACCAGTACAATCCCGCCGTTGCTAAGGTAGAGGAACGACTAACATGACCCTAGCACTAAAGGGCTAATAAGGGCCAATTTGTTCGATCAGATAGCCTGATAAACATCCGTTCCAAGGAATAAGTACACTTGGAGCTCCACAGAGGCCAAGATGCACTATATATAACATACTGGTAACAACATACCACTATGTGGAAAGGACCCGAGTCTGTAAGACTGGAACGTCCAAGTTATAGAATCTAGCAAATGTGGACGGTGAGGCCCAGCCTGCCGCCGCACAAATTTCTGCAATGGAAACCCCACTAGACCACGCCCAAGACGAGGCGATGCCCCTAGTCGAATGGGCCCTTACTCCCATGGGACATTGTAGGCCCAAAGAGGAGTAAGCCAGCGTGATGGCTTCCACAATCCATCTGGATAATCTCTGTTTTGTGACCGAACACCCCTTGGTGCGGCCACCAAAACATACAAACAGCTGTTCTGACTGCCTAAAAGGGGCAGAACGCTCCATATAACATCTCAGAGCCCTGACAGGGCAGAGAGGGTTAAATCCCTGGTCTTGCTCCGCAGGAGGAAGAGCCAAAAGGGAAATAATCTGGTCTCTAAAGGGTGTAGAGAGACTTTTGGGAACATACCCACGCCTTGGCTTCAGGATGACCTTGGAGTCATTTGGCCCGAATTCCAAGCAAACGGGGCTCACAGAGAGCGCCTGTAAATCACCCATGCGTTTGACTGATGCTAATGCCAATAGCAGGGCAGTCTTCAACGTCAGGGGGCGAAGGCCTATGGACTGAAGCGGTTCGAAGGGAGGGCTTTTCAGGGCCCTCAATACTGTGGGTAAGTCCCAGGACGGAACCGTGACGGGGCGAGGGGGATTAAGCCGCCTTGACCCCTTTAAAAAACGAACGACCAAGTCGTTTCTTCCCACAGATTGACCGTTTACCAGGTCATGGAATACCGCTATAGCTGCAACATAGACCTTGAGCGTAGAAGGGGATCTCCCCTTATCCAACAGCTCTTGCAAGAAGGACAATATCACAGATATGTCACATAAAATTGGGTCCGTACCGCGGGTGGAACACCAGGCGGAAAAGACAGACCACTTGAGATCGTAGAGCCGCCTCGTAGAGGGTGCTCTAGCTTGTGAAATAGTACTCAAAACCGACTCAGGGAGACTTAAAGGCTCCCGTCTAGAGCCCAAACGTGCAGCGCCCACAATTCCGGTTGGGGGTGCCATATCGTTCTGTTCGCCTGTGTTAAGAGATCTCGTCTCAGTGGCACGGCCCATGGTGCTCTTGAGAGCAGCCTGGGAAGATCTGGAAACCAATGCTGGTTCTGCCAGAATGGAGCCACTAACAGGACTTTGAGTTTCTGTTCCCGCACTCGCCTGATGACTTGTGGCAGCAGAGCGATAGGAGGGAATGCGTATAACAGGAGATTGGGCCATTCTTGGGTCAATGCGTCCTGTTCCTTCGAAAAATAAATTGGGCAGTGATGATTGTCTTTTGAGGCGAAAAGATCTACTCGCGCCTTGCCAAAGACAGCCCATATTTGCTGAACCGTGTGAGGGTGAAGCGTCCATTCGTCTGAGGAGACGTTGCTCCGAGACAACATGTCTGCTCCCTGGTTCAGTTTGCCTGGCACATGCGTCGCTCTTAGAGAGCGGAAGTGCAGCTGAGCCCATGTCAGGAGACGTTCTACCATCGTAAATAGACGTCTCGATGAGAGGCCCCCTTGGTGATTTATGAAGGACACCACTGTCATGCTGTCCGAACGGACTAAGACATGGTGACCCTTCAGTGCAGGTAGAAGGGTGTGAAGGCCTAAACATACTGCTAGCATTTCCAAGCAGTTGATGTGAAGGCGACTCTCCGCTTTCGACCATAGGCCGAAAGCAGGCTGGCCGTCGCACAGCGCCCCCCAACCTAAGTTGGAGGCGTCTGTCGAGACCGCTTTCCTTCTGACCACCAAGTCCAGGGGAACGCCCTGTTCCATCCATTGAGCGCACCTCCAAGGAGCCAGGGCTGCTATACAGGCCCGATCTACCTTGATGCGCTGGCGTCCCAAACGCCACGCTTGAGGAGGAACCTTTGGTTTCAACCAGAACTGCAGGGGGCGCATTTGAAGCAGACCCAACTGAAGTACTGGAGATGCTGAGGCCATAAGGCCGAGCATCTTCTGAAAAATCTTGAGTGGGCGAAGGGCTCCTATTTTGAAGGAAGCCGCGAGCCTGCGAATGGCTTGGGCTCTCTGCGGCGCAACTGCTGCCTTCATTTGACGTGAGTCGAAAACTGCTCCCAGGAACGCAATGCGTTGGCTGGGAGACAGCACGCTCTTGGCAAAATTGACCTTGAGTCCTAGGCACTCTAAGTGGCTGAGGATTAAGGCTCTGTGGTGTGTTAGCTCGCTCTCTGACTGGGCTAGGATGAGCCAGTCGTCCAGATAGTTCAGGACGCGGATTCCCATCTGTCTCAGAGGGGAAAGTGCTGCGTCCATGCACTTTGTAAACGTGCGAGGGGCTAACGACAGTCCGAACGGAAGGACTGTATATTGATATGCCACTCCCTCAAAGGCGAATCTCAAGAATTGCCTGTGATGGGGGGCGATCTGAATGTGGAAGTATGCATCCTTCAGATCCAGTGAACAAAACCAGTCCCCTTTGTGTATCTGCGAGAGGATCTGTTTTAGTGTAAGCATTCTGAACGGCCGTCTCATGAGGGCGCGATTCAGCTGTCTGAGGTCGAGGATGGGACGTAGGCCGCCATCCTTCTTTGGAACGAGGAAGTAACGGCTGTAAAAACCTGACTCGCTCTGTGTTGGGGGGACCGTTTCCACGGCGCCCTTGGCCAACAGATTCTTTACCTCTAATCGCAAGACGTCTGCGTCTTTGCTGCGAACTGAGGTGGTGATCACACCATGAAAGCGAGGAGGTCTTCGAGCGAACTGGAGTACATAGCCTCGTTCTATTATACCCAAAACCCATTTTGACACTCCGGGGATGGCTTGCCATGCCACGGATCGTGTCGCTAGGGGCTGCAATGGTTCGCACAGCTGTATGCTGTCTGAAAGCATTGGAAGAGGAAATTTGCTCTTTTCTTGAAAATGTTTGTTTTTTATTTTTCCCGCTATCACAGCGGTTTGCTGTAAGGGTGCTGATACAAAGGGCCCGTGAGTTACAGCTACATTGTTTACAAACATGAGTTCCCTTACACTCGGAACAGAACGGAGTGTAGAAGGGTTCAAAAGAGGCACTTTGGGGGCTGGTCCGGCTGCTGCGAGACTTGGCCCCTCCCTCTTCCTGCTGTTGAGATCAGGAAGATGCTGGCGGCGCCTGGTCCAACACCACTCTTGGCCGAGGTCCCTGGCGCTTGGGGAAGGGAAAGCGCTTGGCTGGGCGTGAACGTGGACGGAGCTCCGTCCGAGGAGCTGGTTGCGCAGCTGGGGGCGTGGCTTTTGCAGGCTGCTGAGTCGGCGCCGGCTTGGGGCGACTAGGAGCCGTTGCGGAGCTTGAGCGTTTTGGCAGAAAGTGTCGCATGGCTTGGGACGATTTCTGCGCCGCGGTGAAGCGCTCCGCGAAACCCTCAACAGCTGGGCCGAACAGGCCGGTCGGCGAGATGGGGGAGTCAAGGAAGGCGACCTTATCCGCGTCCTTAATCTCCGTAAGGTTAAGCCACAAGTGGCGCTCCAGCACCACTAAACTGGCCATCGATCGCCCGATCGCCTGAGCCGTCATCTTCGTGGCGCGTAACGCCAAATCCGTAGCGCTACGTATTTCTCTGAGCGGGGAATCGTCCAGGCTCAACTCGTCCAGACCGCGGAGGAGCTTTGCTTGGTACACCTGGAGTACCGCCATAGAGTGAAGCGCTGAAGCTGCCTGTCCAGCAGACGAATACGCTCGTCCAGCGAGGGTAGAGGTCGTCCTGCAAGGCTTAGACGGGTGTGACGCCCTCGCCTTCCAACCGATAGCGGTGGGCGGGCAAAGGTGCGCAGCAACTGACTCGTCCAGCGGGGGCAGCTTCTCGTAGCCCTTTTCCTCGGCGCCGTCGACCGTAGTGAGGGCAGCAGAAGAGGAAGTATGGAGGCGGGCTGAGTATGGAGCACGCCAGGACTTAGAAATTTCGTCATGGACTTCGGGGAAGAATGGCGAAGCTCGCTGACGAGGGGCCTGGCGGCGCCCCGGCAGAAACCATTCGTCCAACCGGCTCCTAGAGGGCTCCTCGGGAGGAGACCATTGAAGATCCAGCTCCTCGACAGCTTTAGATAGGACACGGAACAGTTCGGCGTCCATACCGGCGCTGGCGGCGCTGGATTGCGCAGACGGCAAGGGGGCGGGGTCATGGGAAGAGCCCGACAACTCCTCTGCGTCAGATGCGGCCAATGACATGCTGTCATCCTCGCATTCACTTCCTCCGAAGGAGACCAGATCGCTCGCAGCCGCAGAGGGACGCTGGTCAGGATGCAGGAAGAGAACTGGCGATTCCTCTCCATGTGGTGAAGGCGAGGCACGCGGGGTCTGAGCCGGCGTGAGCTCGCCTGTCACCGCGCTCTTAGCTCTCCTGCCCCGCTGCTTCTTCCTAGCAGGCTCTTGCGAGGAAGTAAGCGGGAGGGCGTGAGAAGCGGCGTCGCTCTCTGAAAAGAAAGCTAGCCGCGAGCGGAGGGAAGTGAGACTCATATTCCCGCAATGGGAACATTCCGTCTCATTGAGCGCAGCCTCAGCGTGGGCGTGACCCAGGCACGAGACGCACTCAGCGTGAGTGTCAGCGGCGTGCAGAGGGGCTCTGCATGAGCGACAAAAACGCCGTGGCATTTGAAACAACGCCGTAGAAATTTGCTCTTAATTTGCTCTTTTAGATGTTCGCCGGATAGCAGCAGGGAATCAGCTCCGGAGCGTCAATCCGCCGAGCAGTGAGGATCCGCTGCGAGGCTCGTCAACGGCGAAGAAGAGGCTTGCTTGAGCGAAGTCTGCGTAGTCAGTCTCTGCGAAGATCAGAAGTCGTCGCTGAAGAAGAAGGATCTGAGTTCCCTATGGCGAAATGCTCGCTTATATAGCCAGATGCTCCGCCCCTTTTGGCGCGATCGGGCGCGAATCATCGCCATGTTTGTGCATCTCCGCTGCCGAGCCATTGGTTCGTTTCTTTAACACTGCACGAACCAATGGCCGTGCAGTTACACTGCGTTATTGAAATGCTTCAGTCTCAGGAGAAAAGGAGCTTTTCCCCATAAGCGTCTTTCAGACGCAGTACGAGTGAAAGTATCGAAAGGGAACTCTGTTTTAAAAAAAATCAGAAATCATGTTTTTTTTCATTGTGCATTCCAGTTAATCTCACTCAAACAGCAGTTGGGTTGTTTTGATTAAGTAAAAAAAAAAAAAAAAAATCAGCTAACTAACAAAATAAAACACTATAAAAACATGATAACATAATTAGGGCTGCAACTAACGATTATTTTAATAATCGATTAATCTGTCAATTATTTTTTCGATTAATCGATGAATCGGATAAAAAAAGGGATTTACAACCCTTTATTCAAAAACAGAACTAAAATCTTTAGAAAGTGCACGAACATGTTGCTCCTTGAACTGTTATAATAATAATAATAAAATAAAAATGGACTAACACAAAAAACATACACATGTATGCTTTACATCTGCCAAATATATAGACTAAATAAACTAAAATTACTATCCGTCAAGACAGCGGCTTGCTGTGGTGTACATGCTGCATGGTTGGCATTTCCCATCAAGAAGCCTCTCAAATTAAATTCCTCAGTGCGCATTAAAAAAGTCATGTGACTTTGCACGCTGGAACGGGATAACTTGACTAACTTTCTGCTACATTCATTCTGCCATGGCGGTGTTTAGTGTCCTGCCATCAGCAGCGACCAGCTGGAAGAGTTCCGCATTCAAATGCACGCAAAACTGGCCTCAAAGCCCCAGCTTTGAATGTGTCAAGGCAAAAATTAAGGAAATATTCGAATTACTTATTAATAAACTAGTATTTTCTGATTCAGTGTTGCAAAGATGAAATTGACGATCCTGCCATCTGCTCATTAATGCCTAATGCATCTTTATGGATTAGCTAATGAAAGAGTTTTGTTTTCGATTTTAATTATTTCGTTTTATAGTAAAATAATAATTTAAAGCTTTCTATAGATATTGTGTTTGTGAGGCAATTACCTGGGTTTCGGTTAATTATTGTGAAGCGCTCCTGTTTAAACCAAAGATATCAAGCGTATTCTGTTTGTTTTCTTTAAGAGCACATTTTGTTGATACTGTGAGTACACACAAACTAAGGTAGACCCTTTACAGTTCCGGCCCGGGTGGTAAATTACTCTTACCTTTATGAGCAAAAAAGAAATTCCACATTGCACTGGCGTCTCCATGTCCTGCAAAGCGCGCTTCTCTCCGCACAAACTTTGGAATTATCTTGATTGAATGATTAAACTAATATTGTGATATGTTTTAAGTTTTTTATATCAATGGATTTTAATTTAAATCGCGATGAATTAAGCAGGCTTTTGATCTGTCTGCCGCTGTTTGCTAGGTATAACTTTAAAAAACAAAAACTTGAATTTAACAAACAAAAAGTGTTCCAAATATATCTCTAAATTAACTTTATAAACTAAAGGAACGAAAATAAATGTAATCACTTTGCTATTAAAAACAGCAGCTGTGTAATGAGGAAGAGAAAGAGGAAAAAAAGACAGTCGGACTGGAAATTCAGTCGGCCAAAAATTGATGAGCTGTCGGACATTTTTACAAGGAATGTTTGTTTAATAGCCTATTTAATACTCTTAGGCTACTTTCTTAATTAAATATATTATTTCTTTGATTTATTTTGGCGTTTTTAGTAGGGCTGCACGATATTGGGAAAATATGCGATATGCGATATTGTTGTTGAATATTGCGATAACGATATTTCTTGCGATATTTATTTTTAATTTTTTTTTTTTATTATTATTGTCTATTTTTAATCATTTATATATGTAATGATCATACTAAAATAAACAGGTAAAAGATATTCTTCTGTCATCTGATTTACCGGTAAATCTAACTTAATAGAAAATATGAGTACATCAACAAGATGTTTATTTTCTCTATTATAGGTAGAACCACTGCATTTTTAAAGAATCTACAGTATAAATAACAAAAAATAAACGACCCAGTTCTTTCTTAGTCATTTAGACAATAAATGCAGCCATAATCAAAGTAGGCTACTGTTTCAAGGTAAGGTAAGGTAAACGTTATTGTCCCTCGCAGGGAAATTTGTCTTGGGCCCATCACCCATGCTGCAATCAATTGACAGACAAACAAAGCACACCAATAACAATACAAATAACACAACAATAAATAGATAAATACATAACCCCAATAAAAATAAATAAATAAAAATAAAATTTTACAGCTCCATACTACAATTATTTAACCACTTTATAGACACAGTGATGAATGAATTTTTAAATCTATTCATTCTACAATAAGGAACTCTAAACCTCCTACCAGAAGGCAACAACTCATATTCTGTGTACAAAATGTGTGTTGAATCACAAACAGTCTTATTAGCTTGTCTTAGAGTAGCCTTTTCATAGTCTGCAGTGATGTCTGTTCTTTAACAATATTCAAAGTGCAAATAGAGACCGAATTTTTAAAGCATGATACAGTTGTAGACAACTACAAAACTTAATATATAGCCCACATATTAATAACAGCCTAAATATTTTATATAGCCTAATTTGCAGGCATTGTGGGTTAGCTCTCTAACCACGGGGTATTAAAATTGTATTTGAATGCGCGTGCGCGTGTTAGTTTTGGTTTCGTTTTAACGACCGCGCGAAACTCTCAGCAGTGCATAGCGTCCATTCTACAATACAATAGATTACTTTAACAAAACCTTGTTTTGAAAGTGGCAGGACACAAACGGGATTTTGAAAAAAGCGTGTCCCCACAGTGGAAATTATGCCTATGCGTGAGGGGTCCTCTGCAGCTGAGTTATCATTTGATTTGAATGTGTGCCGCGTTGTACAGTAGCCTATATTAAGACTGAGGCGGCAGAATTGTATTTGACAGAATGTGCGCGCTCTAACACGAAATATAGATTGTGGGGACCTTTTAACTGTCCACAGTAAAACATCGTCATATCACACACACCTAATTGCAATGCAGTTTGTGCAGATCCGGAACAGAGGATAGTTGAGAGAAAAAAACAGCCGGTTCCTAGTTCAGCGGAGCGCAGTGTCAGTGACAGAGTGATTGACGGCTAATATCTCAAAAGTTATTTAAAGGGAATAATATAAAGATTAAGTTTAAATGGTTATGTAACGTTGGAGAGAAAGGCGAACCTGTCACACTGCAGCTCACAGCAGTCTGTGCAGTCTAGCGAAAGTTTTGTAAAGAAATGAAACCAATTAAATGCCATTTATCGCAACTCTCTGCGATACCAATATCGCGTAGACTGTTATCGCGATAACGATAATTCTTCGATATATCGTGCAGCCCTAGTTTTTAGGCTGCTTGTTCGCTGACTGAAGTGTAGGCTATATATAAAAAAACAACGTGCCACCGTCACAGCCCTATTCAAAACTGAGACGATTTCACCTCAGCAGAGCTCCTCTTTCTCCTTACGGTTGTGGTATGTTTTCGACACATTATACAGACAGACAGTGTTACAAAAACTATAGAAGTAGTTTTCTCCATCTCCACTATCCAACGACCCGTACACCAGCTGTTTTGCGATCGAGCATTGGCTGCTGTGAAAGTACGCTAGCCATACTAGGCTTAAATATCAAACATGTTTGATATAAATCGGGGCAGCATATATATATATAATGTAGAAACGGTACTTTATGCTCAAATGTTCCAGTTTTGCGCATAAGTTAAATTCGCATTTTTGGATGGAAACACAGCTTATGAGGTGCCGAACTCTGCTGGCATCAGTGCGGGAGAGAGACCGAATGTGTCCACTCCGCTCTGCGCTCAATTTTTTTAAAAAATATATATAATAACAACCAAATGTCTCTGCGTCGCGCGACACAACGAATCGATTATGAAATTCGTTGCCAACGCTTTTAGTAATCGATTTTTATCGATTTTATCGATTCGTTGTTGCAGCCCTAAACATAATATTAAAAGAGTGTCTAAGACGTCAGTGATAATTGCTAAATAAAATGTTATAACATGATATTAAATACCCAGTCCTAAATTTCAATTATAATAAAACAAATTTAGTAAATTTTATTTTGTCAGTTTTCTTGATAGTTTTTATTACCTTTTATAGAGAACACCTTTCTGCTATAATTATGTATTTTATTTTTATGTATTTTCTTTTCTTTTTTTAAGAAAACCTAAACAAAACTCTTAGGTTCTTGCTTTTTAATTAAAAAAATAAAGCTGTAAAACCTCAGTATTTGTCATAATACCATTTTCTGTATATATTGCAATTTAATATTAATACTATTATTATTTAAAAATGTATTAATAACATTTTAATTTAATTTGAAATACTTTAATTTTTTAACAACAGTAATGAAGTAATGAATTAAACATTTTTAAATTTCTTGCAAACTTATTTGAAAGAACATTCTATGAAACAACTTTTTTACTCTTTAATTTTATATATATATATATATATATATTTGTTTTTTTTACCACACTAATGAACTAGCTTGCCATAATTTAATATATATTTAAAAAATATTAAAAACAATGTATGAAACATTTTTATTTTTTAATTAAAATATTGAATGAACTTGCTTTAGTGCTTCACCGTTTATCATATTATATATTTTAATGACTTAATATTATAATTTAGTTAGAAATATTTTTAACAACAGTAATGAACTAGCTTGTCATAATTTAATATTAATTCTTTTACTTTTTTTTGGAACATGTGATTCTTTTTTTTTTTTCAGGATTCTTTAATGCATAAAACATAAAAAGAACAGCATTTATTCAAAATATATATATATTTTCTATTTTCTACAATAAATGCCATCACTTTTAATCAATTTAACAGATTCCTGGTAAATAAAAGTATTAATTTCTTTCAAGAAAAGAAAGAATAAAAAAAATCTCCACAAACTTTTAAATGATAGTTTATACTGTTACAAAAGATTTCCATTCCAACTTTTTCTTTATTAAAGAATCCTGAAAAAAAGTACATTGATAATAAATCAGCATCTTAGAATGATTTCTGAAAAATCATGTGACACTGAAGACTGGAGTAATGATGCTGAAAATTCAGCTTTACATCCCAGGAATAAAATATGTTTTAAAATATGTTCACATAGAAAACAGTTACTTTACATTACAATAATATTTTAAGAATTTTTTCTGGAATTTTGATCAAATAAATGCAGTCTTGATGAGCATAAGAAACTCCTAATAATAAAAATATAATAATTTGCACTGCAGTTTTTTAATGTATTTAATATTGATAATAAAATTTTATTTTTAACAACAATAAAGAGTTAGCTTGGTGTAGCACATTACACATTCTAAGACACTCATCCCAGTTAACGTTAGAAAAGAGCTTCAATCAAGTCAAACATAAAGGATTAAAACTCCATGGGTTAATAGCAGGAGTATCATCAAAGGAGCTCATATTCCCTCTTTTCTCCAGAAAAATGTCAAATCTCACAGAGAGCGACGGCCGTTCTGTCAATCTGTAAGTTGAGCAATGGCCTAACCGCCTCCCGAACGAACGGCATTATGATCTGTATCCCCCTCACTGAACAATCGGGCCGTCTGGGAAAAGCGAGCCGTGTTACCTGAAGCACTAATGATCAAGTACGCAACAATGGCCACATTCCTGCGCTTCGCTTCAACTTTGATATCACCATATCAAAGCCACCCGTCGTAGACATTTACTCGCTGTCAGCTCATTCAGAGCGATCCCGTTTCACCCTGATTATTTATTAAAAAAAGCACTTCGGCGGCTGTATTTACATCCACGACTCTGAGAGCATGACTTCATGTCTTGAAAGGAGTGACGGCGCGCTGCGTGAGAATACGCGCTGATTTCTGTTTCTCTGCCGTCACCTGTAGTTGAGAGCTTTTGCTAAGGCATCGAGACTGACAGAAGACAGGGGCCGCAGATGGCCGTCTCCAGCCCTTTGTAGTGGTTTTTCCAGCTGGCTTCATTTGTGTGTGCACAGCCCAAAACTGGCCCATTAAAACTGATAAACTCTCTGCACCAGGTTCCTGGAACTCATTGCAGAACTTTCCTGATATCTTTTAAGACGACGAATAAAGAGAAAACATTTTTGTGTGTGTGTGTGTGTGTGTGTGTGTGTGTGTGTGTGTGTGTGTGTGTGTGGTATTCATCACGTTGTGGGGACCAAATGTCCCCACAAGGATAGGAATACCAGTAGATTTTGACCTTGTGGTCATTTCTCAGGTCCCCATGAGGAAACAGGCTTATAAATCATGCACAATGAGTTTTTTTGAGGAAGTAAAAGTTTGCACAATCTCCTGTGAGGGCTAGGTTTAGGTGTAGGGTAGGGTTAGGGCGATAGAAAATACGGTTTGTACAGTATAAAAACCATTACGCCTATGGAATGTCCCCATAAAACATGTAAACGTGTATGTGTGTGTGAGAGAGCTTTTTTTTTTGTCCACTTATGAAGGTTTACTGTGCCAGAAGCAGTCATTTTTCATGGCCTTTTTTTTGGCTCTCTCTAACTTTGTGAATTAAATGTGTTTTTGCTGCTGTACCTATTATACGTCTATGCAAATTTAGTTTTATCTGCTCAGTTTTTAAATAACAGGCTCTTTATGACAGATTTATATAATACTGTGGCGTTTTTTAATGCATTTACTTGATCAAAAATACAGAAAAATCTGTAATATTGTAAAATATTATTACAGTTTAAAATAATGGTTTTCTATTTGAATATATTTTAAAATGTAATTTATTCCTGGGATGCAAAGCCGAATTTTCAGCATCATTACTCCAGTCTTCAGTGTCACATGATCTTTCTTATTTATTACTTTTATTATCAGTGTTTTGCTGCTTAATATCTTTTTGGAACCTGTGATACTTTTTCAGGATTCTTTGATGAATAAATAGTTAAAAAGAGCAAACTTTTTTAACAATATAAGTCTTTGCTATTTTTTTTTAAATAATTGAACACATTCTTAGTTAATAAAAGTATTTATTTCTTAAAAAACAAGAAAGAATAAAAATGACTGACCACAAACTTTTAAATGGTAGTTTATTTTGTCACAAAAGATTTCTATTTTAAATCAAATAAAATATTTTAAATAAATGCTGTTTCTTTTTACTTTTTCTTTATTAAAGAATACTAAGTATCACAGATCAAGTGACACTGAAGACTGGAGTAATGATGCTAAAAATTCAGCTTTGATCACAGGAATAAATTAAAACAGAACCATTATTTTAAACTGTAATAATATTTCACAATATTACAGTTTTTTCTGTATTTTTGATCAAATAAATGCAGCCTTGATGAGCAGAAGAAACTTAAAAAAAAAAACACATTGTACATTGTTATAATTTTATATGTATATAATTAGATTTTTATTGCACTTTTTTGTGCTTTTTAATTCCTCTAATAACCCACTTATAATGTTGCTTGTTTTTTTTTGTTTTTTTTCCCCAGATGTAACAGCCTCTTGGTATGGAAGCCCGTTTCTGCCACTGAATTAAAAAAAAATACATTTTATTGTGACTTTTTATTTTACAGTTCTGACTTTTGAATCCTGAATAGAATTCTGAGAAATAGTCTATATTGCATTATATAAACTTGCCATTGCGAGAAAAAAGTCACAATTGTGAGTTGTAAAGTCAAAACTGACACTTTATATTTTGCAATTCTAAGACATAAAGTTGCAATTGCATGATATAAACTTTGAATTGTGGGAAAATAAATTTGTGTGATATAAATTTGCAATTCTGAGTTAAATTAGAATTGTGATGTATAAACATGTTCTGTGAACATATCAGTCTTTTTTAGTCCTCAGAAATAGACTTTATAACTAAAAACAATTGTTCATATCTCACAATTCTAAGAAAAAAAAAAGAATTCTCGCAATTCTGACTTCATAACTCAAAATTGTGAGTTTCTATCAGAATCAGAATTTTGAGTTCATATGATGCAATTCTGAAAAAAATGTCAGAATTGCGAAATGTAAAGAGAAAAAGTTGCAATTACCTTTTTTATTTTCTTATTCAGTGGCATAAACAGGCTTCCATATCTTGAGGACACATTTATAGATTTATTTATTATTATTATTTATCAATTTATTTATTTATTTCTTGTTGTTGTTATTTGTTGTATGTTGGTAAAGTTATTTTTCAAAGCCATTTTTCTCTCTTTGATTTTGATCTCTTTGATAGTTTTATCTGCTCCTTCCTTAAAAAACAGGCTCTTTGTGACAGATTTGTCATTTATTGTTACACAAAACCACTCGTAAAAGGTAATTTTTTTTAAACTGAGATTTGTATATCATCTGAAAGCTGAATAAATGAGCTTCCCATTGATAATTTGTTAGGATAGCAAAATCGCCTTTAAAGTTGTCAAAAATGAAGTTCTTAGCAATGCATATTACTAATCAAAAATTAAGTTTTGATGTTTTTACGGTAGAAAATTTACAAAATATCTTCATGGAACATGATCTTTCTGTATTTTGGCTATTGCTACAAATATACCCGTGCTACTTATGACCGGTCCAGGGTCACGTTTCTATAATAATAATAAAAGTAATAGTGCTTTTTATTTATAAAACCCTTTGTTCTGAACCCAAATCAGAACAGTAATAAAACATGCAAAGTACAATGCAATAATACAAAAATAGATTGATAATCAGCAACAAAAAGCAGATTTAAACCATAGAGACCTCCTAAAACGAGCTTGACCACCCATAGTCTTTAATTTATATCTACTTAATGTGATTCTTATGGCAGATAAAAGACCACCCGCCTTTCTTGCATCACAAATAAGCTTAAACGATTATTTTGAAATTCCTAAAACATGAACCAAGTTTTAGGTTTTAACATTTTATTAACCTGCCAAAGTCAATATTGGCTTGCATTTGGAGCTTGAACATTGTTAATTCCATGCCAGGATTTTCATGTAGTATGACTTATGTTATACTCCTATTCACTTTTTGTTTGTCATCTCATGTTTAGTGCTGTATTGTGAATTATATTTGTGTCTGATGAGTTCATTTATTCAGTGCATTTAAGATGCATAATAAACAGGAGACAAATGTTGCCCCTTTTCAGTATTTAATACAGTTAAGGTTTCTATTATATCTTTTAGACTGTAGCCACACATCTTCTTTGTTATAAGATTAAAATAGTTGAGTAAAAGCATGCACAGGTGTTCACACAGGATTTTATTGACTGGTGTTTAACCTGATGCTCTTTGTGCTTCAGGGCAGCCCAGGACTTTGCAAGATCTGTGCAGGATAAAGATCCGCCAATGCATCGGCCTGCAGAGCCTGAAGTTTCTGGAAGATCTGCCCATTGCCAAGGTCATGAAGGACTACCTAAAACACAAGTTCGACAACGTTTGACAGCAGCCGACCGTCTCGTTTCTGTAGGTTCCCTCATGAGACTCTATGCAAACTCTCTTTTTGATTTCTACTCGAAACCTCTGGGAGCAGGTGCAGCGTTTTGTACGAAGCGGAGTAACGACTGTGGATCGGGAAGCACTGTAATGGTCACGGAGAAATTCGCAGAAAAACGCAGACGTTTGATTTGTACCAAATATCTTTTTTGCTCTTAAATCAACAAGGCCTTTGTAAGTATTTGATGTTTTCTATCAGCTACATTCTTAGACAAGGAAAAACGACAAAAGCTAAGCTATCCAGAGAAATTGGCAAACATTCAGGTCACCCTCGTAAAAAAATATGCATGTGCTCTTGTCATCATTGGCTGTGAAGAAATCCTTTTCAACTACAGTTAAAGGATTAGTTCACTTTCAGAACAAAAATGTGCAGATAATGTACTCACCCGCTGGTCATCCAAGATGTTCATGTCTTTCTTTCTTCAGTCGTAAAGAAATTAGGTTTTTTGAGGAAAACATTTCAACTTCTATTCAAGTTTGAACTTCCAAAATGCAGCTTTAAAACGATCCCAGCCGAGGATGAAGGGCCTTATCTAGTGAAATGACCTCTTATTTTCTAAACAAATTGACAATTAATATACTTTTTAACCTCAAATGTTCGTCTTGTCTTGTCTCTGCGATGCACATGCATAGTCTGTGAGATCCGGGTCAAAAAACTCCCCATCTTAAAAATTGTTGTAGGATGATTTGAAAGTTGAAGACGAAGAACAAGATGGGAGTTTTTCAACATACCCTAACTGTCTTGACCCGGATCGCAGAGACGAGACAAGACGAGCATTTGAGGCTAAAAAGTATATAAATTGTCAATTTGTTTATGAAATAACCAATCGTTTTGCGCCCTTTGACTTCTATGGTGCCCCCAAGTTTGAACTTTACAAAATGCAGCTTAAATGCAGCTCCAAAGGGCTCTAAACGATCCCAGCCGAGGAAGAAGAGTCTTATCTAGTGAAACGTTGGTTATTTTCTAAACAAATTGACAATTTATATACTTTTTAACCTCAAATTCTCATCTTGTCTTGTCTCCGCAATGCACATGCAAAGACGAAAATGAGATGGGAGTCAATACAACTGTATTGATTACACAGACTACACAAGTGCATTGCAGAGATGAGACAAGACAAGCATTTGAGGTTAAAAAGTATATAAATTTTCAATTTGTTTCGAAAATAACTGCGAGATAAGACCCATCTTTCTCGGCTGGGATCGTTTAGAGCCCTTTGAAGCTGCATTTAATCTGCATTTTGGAAGTTCAAACTTGGGGGCACCATAGAAGTCCACTAAATGGAGAGAAATCCTGAAATGTTTTCCTCAAAAAACTATTTATTTACTACTGACGAAAGAAAGACATGAACATTTTGGATGACAAGGCAGTGAGTACGTTATCTGTAAATGTATGTTTTAAAAGTGAGCTAATCCTTTAATAGAATCCAGTGCGTTCATATAAAAAAAAAATCAAATTGTACCAAAATGTAATTTTTTTTTAATAATTATTATTTTTTATTTACAAGTTGTCAATATCAGAGGTGCTCTACTCTAGTTCTCATTAAAAAAGGTAAAGAAAGTCCTACATAGGTGAACGTGTATTACGTCCATAAATCATTAACGAACTTTATGTAAATACTTGTGTCATATGTACAGCAGATATTTTTAGACTATTTAAGCCACAAGCTTGTGTTATGGAAGTGTTTTGTTGAGTGCTTCTGTGTTTTTCATGTGATCTGTCAAGGGCTCTGATGGAGGAACGTCCGGATCTGTGATTAAATGGAAAATTAGTGATGCTTAATTGTAATTGGCCATTATTTTCTTGTTATTATGCACACTTTTTTTAATATATAATGATTTGGAATGCACTTAATGTTTTTTTTTTTTCCTAACAAAATATAAGCATTAGTTAAAGATCTGCATAGCATTAAGTTTTTCAGTCAAATGGGAACTTTATTTTTGATCTTTCCCCTTCAAATCTCAAACAAGGTGAGACTGTTTTGTTGGAAGAGACTCTCGCTTATCGTTTCATCCGAACCGCTTCGAACACTAGCTGCCTTTCCTTCGGTCTGTGACGCAGTACAGCTATTTCACCACATCATGAACACAGTTCAAGTGCATTAAAGTGACCTGCCACAGCATTTAAATTATTTCTCTTTTTTTTTAGTTACGTTTAGGGACTGAAAGCGTTTTTGGATGACTGCTTGCTACCATAATGTATTCAGAACCAGGTGTGGAGGACTGATTGGAGAGCCAGGGAATGTTATATGGGATTTGTCTTTGCTAATCGGAAGTCTTCCACAACTTCAACTACTGAATGTATATAATCTGCTGTTTCACATGTACATGTGTGTGAATAAATGGATCTCATAATGGCCCCGTTTGTTATTTTTCAAAGTCTTCTTGCTGTACTTTGAAGCAGTAATTGTGGCGTTCATCCATTTGCATCCATTTTTCTAGAGTTTGATGACTTTCTAATAAAATGTCTGCGAAATGTGTTGATTTGACTGAATTCATTGCCCTGAAAACACTGTTTAATAATCACTGTGGATGCTTTAAGATCATTTCCAAGGACTCTTTCAGCTAAGATATGCGTTTTTTCCACTTTATAATGTTGGTAAAGTTATTTTTCAAAGCCATTTTTCTCTCTTTCTGACCTTTTGATTTAAACATATAGTTTAGGATTGATTGCACATATAGTTTTATCTGCTCTTTGTGACAGATTTGTCATGTTTTGTTACATTTGTCTAGATTTATTTACACAATATGTGACTCTGGACCACAAAACCAGTCATAAGGGTCCATTTTTTAAATTTGGCTGAGATACAACTATTTGAAAATCTAAATATTGATGTTTTGATGTTTTTTTTTTTTTGGTAGAAAGTGTACAAAATTGCAACAAATATCAAATTTCTATAATAATAGTGCATTTTATAGTAATTAATAGTGCAATGCATTTTATTTATAAAATGCTTTTTTTTCTGAACCCAAATCAGAACAGTACAAAGAGTCATAGAATAAAACATGCAAAGTACAATGCAATAAAAAAGTCTTCTTGCTGTACTTTGAAGCAGTAATTGTGGCGTTCATCCATTTGCATCCATTTTTCTAGAGTTTGATGACTTTCTAATAAAATGTCTGCGAAATGTGTTGATATGACTGAATTCATTGCCCTGAAAACACTGTTTAATAATCACTGTGGTTGCTTTAAGATCATTTCCAAGGACTCTTTCAGCTAAGATATGCGTTTTTTTCCACTTTATAATGTTGGTAAAGTTATTTTTCAAAGCCATTTTTCTCTCTTTCTGACCTTTTGATTTAAACATATAGTTTAGGATTGATTGCACATATAGTTTTATCTGCTCTTTGTGACAGATTTGTCATGTTTTGTTACATTTGTCTAGATTTATTTACACAATATGTGACTCTGGACCACAAAACCAGTCATAAGGGTCCATTTTTTTAAATTTGGCCGAGATACAACTTTTTGAAAATCTGGAATCTGATGATCCAAAAAAATCTAAATATTGATGTTTTGATGGTTTTTTGGTAGAAAGTGTACAAAATTGCAACAAATATCAAATTTCTATAATAATAGTGCATTTTATAGTAATTAATAGTGCAATGCATTTTATTTATAAAATGCTTTTTTTTTCTGAACCCAAATCAGAACAGTACAAAGAGTCATAGAATAAAACATGCAAAGTACAATGCAATAAAAAAGTCTTCTTGCTGTACTTTGAAGCAGTAATTGTGGCGCGTTCATCCATTTGCATCCATTTTTCTAGAGTTTGATGACTTTCTAATAAAATGTCTGTGAAATGTGTTGATTTGACTGAATTCATTGCCCTGAAAATACTGTTTAATAATCACTGTGGTTGCTTTAAGATCATTTCACTTACTAGCAACATGTTAATAACATGTAAATGAAGTTAGCAACATGCTAGTGACATGCTCATGTTAGAAACATGTTAACAACATGCTAGTAACTTTATAATCATGCTAGCAAAATGCTAATGACATAATACTCATGCTAGCCACATACTAGTGATATGCTAATCATGCTAGAAACATGTTAACAACATGCTTGTCAAGTAACATGCTAATCATGCTGGAAAAATCTTAGTAACTTGTTAATCATGCTAGTAACATGCTAGTCATGCTAGAAACATGCTAGCAACATGATAATCATGTTAACAACATGCTAGTAAACTGTTAATCATACTAACAACATGCTTGTCATGTTAGCAACATAAGTGACATGCTAATCATGCTAGAAAAATGTTAGTAACTTGCTAATCATGCTAGTAACATGTTAATATGTTGTAAACATGCTTCAAACATGTTAATAATGCTAGTAACTTGTTAATTATGCTAGCAACATGCTAATCATGCTAGTAACTTGCTAACAACGTGCTTGTCATGTTAGCAACATACTAGTGACATGCTAATCATGCTGTAAACATGCTAACAACATGTTAATCATGCTAGTAACTTGCTAATTATGCTAGCAACATGTTAATAATGCTAAAACATGCTAACAACATGCTTGTCATGTTAGCAACATACTAGTGACATGCTAATCATGCCAGAAAAATTTTAGTAACTTGTTAATCATGTTAGGATACATGTTAGTGACTTGCTAAGTATGCTAGCAACATGCTAATCATGCTAAAACGTGTTAACAACATGCTTGTCATGTCAGCAACAGTGACATGCTAATCATGCCAGAAAATTGTTAGTAACTTGTTAATCATGCTGGAAACATGTTAACAACATGCTAGTATCATGTTAATCATGCTAGAAACATGCTAACATGCTGTAAACATGTTAACAACATGTTAATCATGCTAGCAACATGTTAGTAACTTGCCAATTATGCTAGCAACATGCTAATAATGCTAAAAACGTGTTAACAACATGCTTGTCATGTTAGCAACATACTAATGACATGCTAATCATGCTAGAAAAGTGTTAGTAAGTTGCTAATCATGTTAGAGTCATGATTGCCACATGCTAGTAACTTGATAATCATGTTAGCAATATGCTAGTGACATGCTACTCATTCTAGAAACATGTTAGCAACCTGCTAATCATGTTAGCAACATGTTAGTCACTTGCTAATCATGCTAGCAACATACCAGTGATATGTTAATCATGCTAGAAACATGTTAATAACATGATAATCATGCTAACAGCATGCTAGTAACTTGTTAAACATGCTGGAAGCATGTTAGAAACATGCTAGTGCCATGCTAATTATGCTAAAAACATGCTAATTATGCTAGAAACATGCTGACAACATGCTAGTAACATGCTAATCATGCTAGTAACTTGCGTATAATGCTAGCAACATCCTTACCATGCTATAAACATGTTAACATGCTAATCATGCTAGTAACTTGCGTATAATGCTAGCAACATCCTTATCATGCTATAAACATGCTAACATGCTAATCATGCTAGTAACATGCTTATAATGCTAGCAACATCCTTATCATGCTATAAACATGCTAACATGCTAATCATGCTAGTAACATGCTTATAATGCTAGCAACATCCTTATCATGCTATAAACATGCTAACATGCTAATCATGCTAGTAACTTGCTTATAATGCTAGCAACATCCTTATCATGCTATAAACATGCTAATCATGCTAGTAACATGCTATCTAAGACTGTATTGACTTAAAATCATTCAAACTTTAAACTTTTAAATCTACCTTAAACGTCAAACTATTTCAGACTGAAAAACATCAAACTTAAAACTTTTTAAACTTTTTCAAACTTTCTGGTCCGGCTTTCTCAAGCCAACTTAAAGTTTGTCTTGACATCTAGTTACATTTTCTCTAGTTCTCTGTATGAAATGTTTGTAATCTTGAACTGAATGCAGTGACTTATTCTTGTTTTTGCTTCATTTTCAGCTGACAGCACAAATCCTTCTTACTACTTTGGCCTCTTCATCTATCTACTTCCATCTGGTATGTAATGCCACTTTTAATGATCCAAAAGTCCTGTTCTACTTTTTTTCTGTTAAACTCAAAAATGCATCCGATCACAGAAGTAAATGAGTTGCGAATGGCATTTCACTTTATCTTCAAGCTTCATCAGTAGCATTTGTGGAATGCTGTAAATAAGCAACCAGTAATTTTAAGTCTGTAGGGCAAGGCTTTTTTTATTTTAGTTTTTAGGTAGTAGTTTAAAAAAATTTATTTTAAATAGTGTAGCCTTAACTCTTTGTTCAACTATAGTTTTTTTAAGGTTCACATATACCTGAATTATTTTTCTTTCTTTCTCTGTTTAAAAAAAAAAAAGGAACATTTCAATATTATTTTCAGTATAATCAACAGTACGTCACAAGCGGTTTAACCATTTATCTGTTCTGAAAGTGTAGACAGAAGTCAATTATAAAATTATTTTTGTTGTAATCAACGGTTATTGGTATAGTATAGTTATAGTTGGTCTGTATTTATCAAACTGAAAAACAGGTTAAAATTATTTTTTGTAATCAACTGTGATTTATTATAGTATGCATTTATTTATTGCTTTTACAAACTGAAGAGCAGGTTAAAATTATTTTCTGTTGAAATCAATGGTTATCATTATAATTTATTATAGTGCAGTATAGTATGTTTATTTATAATGAGCATTTTTTTATTTAACTAAAGAACCTGTTGAAATTATTTTCTGTTGTAATCAATTGTTATCATTTTAATTTATTACAGTATGGTATAGTACAGTACAGTATAGTATGTTTATTTATAGTGAAAGTTTACTATCTATGAAATTGAAGGTCAGATTGAAATTATTTTCTGTCGTAATCAATGATTATCAGTTGAATTTATTATAGTATAGTACTGAAAACCACTGAAAAATTTGAAAAAAAAATATATTTAAAAAAAAATGAATTGACTTCATATCTCACAATTTCCACAATTCAAGATTTTTTTTCTTGCAATTGTGAGTTTACATCTTGCCATTCAGACTTTTTTCTCAGAACTGCATAAAAAAAACTGACAGGTCTGACTTTTTTTCTCAGAACTGTGAGTTTAGATCACAATTCTGACTTTATAAAATGCAATGCAATTGCGTGATATAAACTTGCAATTGCGAGTTATAAAGTTAGAAATGAGACATGAAGTTGCAATTCTAATAGTCAGGATTGCGAGATAAAAACTGACAGGTCTGACTTTTTTTTTTCTCAGAAATGCGAGTTTGTCGCATTTGTGAGTTTAGATCATAATTCTGACAATAAAACGCAAATGCAAGATTATATAATGCAATTCTGAGTAAAAGTCAGAATTGTCAGTTTATATCTCGCAAATCTGACATTATTTCTCACAATTGTAAGTTTATATCACACAATTCTGACTTTGTAACTCACGATATTTACTTTTTTTTTCTCAGAATTGCATGATATAAACTTGCAATTGCAAGATTGTTATGCAATTCTGAGAAAAAAAAAGTCAAAATTGTCAGTTTATATCTCGCAAATCTGACTTTATAACTCACAATTCTGACTTTTTTCTCAGAATAGTGTGATATAAACTTGCAATTGCGTGTTATAAAGTCAGAAATGAGACATGAAGTCACAATTCTAAGAAATAGTCAGGATTGCGAGATAAAAACTGACTGTTTTTCTCGGAAATGCGGGTTTGTCGCAGTTGTGACTTTTTTTTTCTCAAAATTGTGAGTTTAGATCACAATTCTAACTTTATAAAATGCAACTGCAAGATTATGTTATGCAATTCTGAGAAAAAAAAGTCAGAATTGTAAGTTTATATCTCGCAAATCTGACATTATTTCTTACAATTGTAAGTTTATATCACACAATTCTGACTTTATAACTCACAATTTTTACTTTTTTTTAGAATTGTGTGATATAAACTTGCAATTGCGAGTTATAAAGTCAGAAATGAAACATGAAGTCACAATTCTAAGAAATAGAATTGTGAGTTTAGATCACAATTCTGACTTTATAAAATGCAACTGCAAGATTATATAATGCAATTCTGAGGAAAAACTAACAAAGAATTGTTTGTTTATATCTCGCAAATCTGACATTATTTCTCACAATTGTGAGTTTATATCACACAATTCTGACTTTATAACTCACAATTCTGACTTTTTCTCAGAATTGCATGATATAAACTTGCAATTGCATGTTATAAAGTCAGAATTGAGACATGAAGTCAATTCTAAGAAATAGTCAGAATTGTGAGATAAAAACTGACAGGTCTGACTTTTTTACTCAGAAATGCGAGTTTTTCGCAATTGTGACTTTTCTCAGAATTGTGAGTTTAGATCACAATTCTGACTTTATAACTCACAATTCTGACTTTTTTTCTCCGAATTGTGTGATATAAACTTGCAATTGCGAGTTATAAAGTCAGAATTGAGACATGAAGTTGCAATTCTAAGAAATAGTCAGAATTGTCATTTTTATATCTGACAAATATGACATTATTTCTCAAAATTGTGAGTTTATATCACACAACTCTGACTTCATAACTCACAATTCTGACTTTTTTTCTCTGAGTTGCATGATATGAACTTGCAATTGCGAGTTATAAAGTCAGAATTGAGACGTAAACTTACACTTATCTATCTATCTCTGTTATTTATTTTGTCATAGTGTAACATGGTTTATTTATTTTTATCGTATTTGTTATGCATGAATTTATTCATGATTTAGCTTTTGTTATTAATAAACCAGTCCACTGTTTGGATGATAAAATAAAATAACGTGTTTTGATTGGGGTTCCCACAGTTATGATATTTGATTTAACCCTGGAAATTTCTGGAATTTTCACAAAGCCTTGTACATTTCTAAAACTAACAGAAATGTTCCTAGTTTAAACCCGTTCTCCAGTAATCACAAAGGAAACTGCATTGATAGCAAAGTGTGGGAAGCCCGTTTGATGCATTGCTTCTCCAGCTCATATCTCACTGTTTGCCTCCCAAACCAAAGCCCTGGCGACGCTTGAGAGAAAAGCTCATCCAGTGCGGCGTTATCTCAGTACGGCTACACGCACCTTAAATGACAACGCCTGGCAGCGTATACCGCAGCTTATTCCACAGATCCCAATGTATTGTTTACTTGAGAACGGCTGATGTTTTGTTGGAAAGCGATCTCTCATTCTCTCTCTCTTGCTTTCCCAGGAATGCCGTTCTTAAATAAAAAGGTTTCTGCTTTCCTGCTTCTCTGGAGCCGAGCCCATGCCAAAACTCAGAGGTGACCTAAGAACGCAGTGATATATTTGCGCATTCCTGCCACAAAAACACGGGCCGCTATCATTTATCGAATCACAGGTAACATTACACAATAAAACAATGGCATCTCTCTGTGAGCCGTGTTTCCTTGCAGACATGTAGAACAATGCGGCTATTGTTGGCGTTCCTGCCGGATGGATGGTGTCCTCGGCCGCGCTGGAAACAGGTCTTCCTTAAGCCCGGGCCTTGGGTTTAGGGAAACTCCCTGTCTCTGGGCATATATCTGTGCGGAAGAGGACACATCCATTTGAATGTGTGGGCCGTCTGGAACTGACTAGCGGTAGCGGACAGGAGGCCACACAAGGAAGTATGCAAAACACACTCAACAGTGCTTTATGTGTCTTGGATGGCGGTTATCGCTAAACGTGAAGTGTGTAGGAGGAGGCGATTACTGTAAAGGTCATTAGTAACATTTCTGCTAATGCTCACTTTGATTGACTGTTTCAACTGGGTGTCCACGGGTCCTTAAAAAGTCTTAAAATGTCTTAAATAACCTTTTCCTAAAAAAGATTTAGATTACAATTCTGCCTTTATAAAATGCAACTGCAAGATTATATTATGCAATTCTGAGAAAAAGTTCATCTGACATTATTTCTCACAATTGTGAGTTTATATCACACAATTCTGACTTTATAACTCACAATTCTGACTATTTGTTCTCAGAATTGCATGATATAAACTTGCAATTGCGAGTTATAAAGTCAGAACTCACATGAACTCACAATTGTGAAAAATAGGTGCAATTCAAATAGTCAGAATTGCGAGATATAAACTCACAATTGTAACTTTTTTCTCAGACTTTACAACACGCATTTGTGAGTTAATACCATGCAATTCTGAGAAAAAAGTCAGAATTGTTGATTTTATATCTTACAACTGTCTTTATAGCTTGCAGTTGCAAGTTTATGTCATGCAATTCTGAGAAAAAAATCAGAATTGCGAGTTTATATCTCACAATTTTGACTATTTCTCACAAATGTGAGTTTATATCACAATTCTGACTGTATAACTCGCAGTTGCATGTTTGTCATACAATTCTTAGGAAAAAGTAATAATAACTTGAGTTTATATATATCATTTCTGACTTTATAACATGCAATTGTGAGTTAATATAATGCAATTCAGAGAAAAAAGTCAGAATTGTGAGTTTGTGTCTCGCAATTCTGACTTTATTTCTCACAGTTGTGAGTTCATATCATGCAATTCTGAGAAAAAAGTCAGAATTGTTGATTTTATATCTTGCAACTGTCTTTATAGCTCGCAGTTGCAAGTTTATGTCATGCAATTCTGAGAAAAAAGTCAGAATTGCGAGTTTATGTCACAGTTTTGGCTTTATTTCTCACAGTTGTTTTTATCACAATTTTGACTGTATAACTCACAGTTGCATGTTTATATCATGCAATTCTGAGAAAAAAAGTAAAAAAAAAACTGCAATTCTGAGTTTATATAATGCAATTCTGAGAAAAAAGTCAGAATTGTTGATTTTATATCTTGCAACTGTTTATAGCTCGCAGTTGCAAGTTTATATCATGCAATTCTGTGAAAAAAGTCAGAATTGCGAGTTTATGTCACAGTTTTGACTTTATTTCTCACAGTTGTGTTTATCACAATTTTGACTGTATAACTCACAGTTGCATGTTTATATCATGCAATTCTGAGAAAAAAGTAAAAAAAAAAACTGCAATTCTGAGTTTATATAATGCAATTCTGAGAAAAAAGTCAGAATTGTGAGTTTGTGTCTCGCAATTCTGACTTCATAACACACAATTGTGAGTTCATATCATGCAATTCTGAGAAAAAAGTCAGAATTGCGAGTTTATATCTCACAATTTTGACTATTTCTCACAAATGTGAGTTTATATCACAATTCTGACTGTATAACTCGCAGTTGCATGTTTGTCATACAATTCTTAGGAAAAAGTAATAAAAACTTTTATATCTCTCATTTCTGACTTTATAACATGCAATTGTGAGTTAATATAATGCAATTCAGAGAAAAAAAGTCAGAATTGTGAGTTTGTGTCTCGCAATTCTGACTTTATTTCTCACAGTTGTGAGTTTATATCACAAATCTGAATGAATAACTCATAGTTGCAAGTTCATATCACGCAATTCTAAGAAAAAAGTCAGAATTGTGAGTTTGTGTCTCGCAATTCTGACATTATTTCTCGCAATTGTGTTTATATCACAAATCTGACTGAATAACTCATAGTTGCAAGTTTATATCACACAATTCTACGAAGAAAGTCAAAAATTGTGAGTTTCTATCACAATTCTGAAAAAAAAAGTCTGAATTGTGAGATAAAAAGTTGCAATAACTTTGTTTTTATATTCAGTGGTGGAAACGGGCTTCCATATGAGATTCTATCTATATTGTTTTATTATACGTCTATTTTCCCCAGTCTCTCTTGCTGTCTCTCACACACAGAGGAGATTTTTATCAGCTCGGCTGTTTGGCTCTCACGGCAGTCCGGCATCGGTATGTGCCACACACCGCTGGGTCACGCTTCCGTAACGGCGCACGGAAGCACAAAGGATATTTTTTTTCTCCGCTCGTATTCCTCCACTCGCCTGTTCCGGTACCGTTTTTTTTTATCAGGTCTTCATTTAGCTGCTGAAAGCCCAGACTGGGGCTCATGCGGGACGTGGCGGTGCAGAACGGAGTGAAAGGCCAGAAGAGAGTCGTTCCCTCCCTCTGGGCCACGGGAATAAAAGCCCGCGACCGGAGAGCTCGAGACCCGCCCGCGGCGTACACTGTCGGCCTTTGTGCTCTCGCACCAGTGTAATGTAAAGCCCCTCATTTTAAGAGCAGCTACAGGTGCATCGGGGGAATGAGACTATAGAAGGTCGTCTCTCATTAACGAGAGAGAGAGAGAGAGAGAGAGAGAGAGAGAGAGAGGCCGCCATGGGACAACAGATGTGTGTCTTAATAACAGCCGTCTTATGCTATGGAGGAGAATCGACTGTAATGAGATTAAATGGAAAAACATTACAGTCACACTCCACTGAATGTGTTTCTCATGATCTTAAAGACCTTTTTGATCTAAAGGCTTCTGATAAAATGCATAAAATGTGTTTTGCAGACAAACTAATGAAAAATGAATTCCATGATGCTTAAATTTTTCACAGGGAACCTTGGGTTTTGAGACTTATAACTCTTACTGAAATATTTCAAAAAATCCACGTTCTTTTATACATATTTATACAAATAACTGCACTCGGAGAGCTACTGGCGCTAAATGTTGCTATTTTTACCGCGACACAACACGGTAAATAAAATACTGATATGATGCCAAATTGGGTGGCTTTTAGCTGTAATTTTCAGTCGAAGGGCAACAAGAGAAGCAATGTAAGTCTTCACTTCTTTTCCTAGCAATAAGAAGAGGAGCAAAGAATGGAATCATGCCTCTGGAAAGGCTTCCGAAAGACCTGCGTCTTAGTTCTCTCCACTTCAGCCCTGACGCCTTTGAGGCTTTTAGTAGACCACAGCTACTGAAAGAGTTCACAAACGTCAGAGACAAGAAACGCTAGATGCCGTACTGGCAGGATATAAACATGCTGACGCTTCTCATGTCACCGCAGACACTGAAAGAGTTTCTCAGCTTGGATTTCACTCGATATGCAGGGTGTTTAGACTCCTTGTGGGGAAAATCAATGGTACGGCATTTGTTTTAATTCTACGCTTATATCCATTGCAACCTGTAAGCTCTTTCAGTAGCTGTGCTCATTGTATCAGTATTTTATTTTTCAAGTTGTGTTGCGGTAAAAATAGCAGCAGGTAGCGTCAGTAGCTCACTGTTTTATTTCATTATATTTATAATGATTATAGTTCAAAATATGTACTGTATAAAACAATATGGATTTTTTATAATAACGTAAATCATTCATTGGTTTTCTACTACATATTTAAGTAAGAGACATAATTTATGTTATATTAAGCCATACAATTCGTAATACTAGGGTTTCCTTTAACAGTGAAAGAGTGTAAGATGTAAGTAGCTAAACATTTCATATCTGACACCTCAAGGCTATAAGAATAGGGTAAAAAAATAACTAGTAGTTATCACCTTACTTAACCAATTGATTGATTACATTGATAATTGCACACATTTTTTTGTATTACAAGTTTTCTAAAATGTTACGGTTAAATATGCAAAATAGGCATTATTTAATTAAATATGCATTAATTTGCATACATTTTTACTACAAAAATCTAGACACTGGATGAAGTCCGTTTCAAAATTATTTTTGACATATTAGAGTCCAATGTTTTTTATAGAGGGAATTTTGGGTATCCAATTTTGTCGCTCTTTGTCTGTTCAAAACTTTGAACAGACAAAAACATCTTTTGTTAATCATTTTGGGGGGAATAAAATGTATAAAATCAAGCTAATTATATATGAAAAAATCCCTCTGTAAAAACCCTCAGGATATAGACTTAAAACTTAAAGTTTAGAAAAGGAGAAGGAGAAAAAACTCATTCTGAGAAAACAGCTTTTAAAAATATGTATTGTAATTGAAATCTGTTGACACAAATAGATAAAGTGCTATAAAAGAAACACTTAACAGGGTCTTTTGGGTGTTTTCTTTCCACTAATCTGAAAAAAAAAACACTTTATGAAAAACCAAAAAGCCCAAAATCTCAAACTTGACAGGAGTTTTTGCCTGCAGTATCTCCCCTTAAATGAAATGTTAAACAACCCACAGTTTAGTTTAGTTTATTAAGATTTCCATTAGCTGCTGCAAAAGCAGTAGCTATTCTTCCTGGGGTCTATAGACTAAAAAAGTATTCTTATAACATAAAACAATACATTATACAGACAAAATGGAGTGCACACAATCATACATGACAGTACAACAACAACTAAAAAATAAAACAATAAAAAAACAGCTCTACGTTATTCATTACCACAGTTACAACTATGCTACTATAGGGTTCATCATTTCCACAGTGTATTCCCTCTCTTCAATCATTCTTGACAAAGAAGCACCAAATATAAAAAATAAAAGTTATTCTAATGTAAATAAATAAAGTCTTAATCTTTAACAAAAAGTCATTGCATTCATTCCCAAAATCAAAAACTGTGGAAGAGAATTCCATGCCACCATTGCTCTATACTACACTGTCCTTTGCATAAGGGTAGTTCGACACGGAGGTAACAAAAAACGACTCTCTGTTGACTGACGAGTGGAATGTTGATGCACAGCACTAAAAAAATGACAGTCTGCTGTAAAGTATTTCGTATATAATAGCCATAGTGGAATTCTCTAAAACAAAAGGCAGATCATTTGTAAAAATAGAAAATAAAACTGGCCCAAGGCAACTCCCATGTGGCACACCACAATCAAGAGTCTGCATATCAGAATTACTCCCATTAAATGTTACAGTAAATTCTCTATTGGCAAGATAACTTTTAACCCATTCAATAGCAGATTTTTCAAAACCATAACAGATTAATTTTTCCAGCGAAATTTCATGATCAAGTACATCAAAAGCTGCACTCCGATCTAACAACACTGTTCCAACAATCTTTTTATTTTCAATATATTTTATCCAGTCATCAGTTATCTGGGCCAGAGCTGTTGTTGTAGAATGTTCCTTCCTATATGCATGCTGATAAACAGAATTTAAATCATTTTTGCTAAAATACATACTAATTTGTTCATAAACAATTCTTTCCATAATCTTACTCAGAGTGGGTAAAATACTAATAGGTCTACTGCTTTTTCCCGACAGTGGTTCCTTATTATTCTTTATAAGAGGCATAATTTTAGCGACTTTCCAAATAGTAAGACAAATACCTTTCTCTAAACTTAAATTTATTATATAACTTATAGGCATAGCAATCACATCAGCAACTAATTTTAATCATTTTGCATCAAGGTTATCAGTACCTGATGGTTTCTCTTTCATTGCTTTTAATAAATTCTCAGTAGTACTTACTCTTTCAAAAGTAAAATTGCATGATTTATTTCCCATTATTTTAAATGACTTTTTTGTTTCAGATTCATACAGTAACCCAGAAGAATTTCTGGTAACACTTTCTATGAAGCCCTTATTTATAATACATTATAAGGGTATTTCTAAGGCATTATAATGAATGCATAATGCATTATAAAGAACCTTATAATATGTGACCCTGGACCACAAAACCAGTCTTAAGTCGCTGGGGTATATTTGTAGCAATAGCCAAAAATACATTGCATGGGTCAAAATTATAGATTTTTCTTTTATGTCAAAAATCATTAGGAAATTAAGTAAAGATCATGTTCCATGAAGATTTTTTGTAAAATTCCTACTGTAAACCTATCAAAATGTAATTTTTGATTAGTAATATGCATTGCTAAGAACTTAATTTGGACAACTTTAAAGATGATTTTCTCAGTATTTTGATTTTTTGCACCATTAGATTTCAGATTTTCAAATAGATGTATCTCGGCCAAATATTGTCCTATCCTAACAAACCATACATCAATAGAAAGCTTATTTATTGAGCTTTCATGTGATGTATATATCTCAGTTTTGTAAAATTTAACCTTATGACTGGTTTTGTGGTCCAGGGTCACATATGTTATATCATCTCATAAATAATCATAACAACAATTATAATACATTATAATACTTAGGTTATAACTTTTAAGATTATGATTATTTATAACACACAATGGACGCCATATTAAATCTACTTCATTTATAATGGAATATCCTCCTGAGACCCCGCCCATTGACTTATGTCCTCTGTAGTGGACCTTGTGTTTTCATGCATTTTCTTTGAATTTTTTGAGCTACTCTGTCAAGTCCTGTTGTACTGTGCAGAGGACATCCTGGGCTTTCTAGTGATATGTCATTTGATTGGCTGGCATGCTAGGAACCACTTCTTACACTGAATCCAAAATGGCCGGCATACAAATGAGCACATTTTATGGGAAGGAGAGAGTTATGTAAAATTTTGCTTTTTTACATGTTTTTTACTATTATTATCACATATATATTTGTTTATTAAAGTGTCAGTAACAATACATTTAGTTTTCAAAGCTGTTAAATTGTTTATGATTCAAAATATCATCCTTTTTTAAATGTCAACTATAGTGGACATCAGGACCATCTTAATGTAATTAATGACTGCATGTTGTAGGAGGCAGAACTGAAGCAGAGAGGATTTTTATAAGATAGTTGAGGGAGACTCTGACTTAGAGCTGTCAGATGAGGATAAATTTGAATGTAACATACAAGAAGATGTTGAAGAAGAGGAAGAAATTGCAGTAGACTCAGATGAGCAGACTGAGACAGACACAGAGACAGAAAAGGAAGAACAGGAAAGATGCCGCACTCTGTGGTTCTGCAGCAGGACAATGCACACCAGCAAATTCACTTCTGAATGGTTGAAGAAAAACAAAATGAAGACTTTGGAGTGGCCTAGCCAAAGTCCTGACCTGAATCCTATTGAGATGCCCACAGCATGACCTTAAAAAGGCGGTCCATGCTCGAAAACCCTCCAATGTGGCTGAATTACAACAATTCTGCCAAGATGAGTGGGCCAAAATTCCTGCACAGCGCCGTAACAGACTCATTGCAAGTTATGGAAAATGCTTGATTTCAGTTGTTTTGTTTTTGTTACATAAATGTTGGATTAATATCCCTTTACAGCCATATTCTGTACAGTTCTGTTGTCTGAGTTTGGGTGTCGTTTCGAACTAAAATGGTCCTGTGGTCCACTACAGTGGACATGCTGTAAAATTAAAAATAAAAACAAAATGTAAAAACTCTAAATTGTAGAATTTTTTTTTAACCCAAAGGATGTAGGAAATCACAAAAAAAAAAAAAAAAAGAGACACTTTTTTTCTTTGGGTCTCAGGAGGATAAATCATATTACATTTATTTTTTACATTATATTACGTTTTATTTTGATGGTCCCCTTAGTCTATTTACTGTAAGCTTAAACCTTCCATAAAATGTAGTTACATGTCAACTAACACTCCTTAGAGTATTTAGTAAACTTAGGTTAAGGTTAGGCTAGGTAGAAGGTTCACGTACTTGCAAAGTTACTTATAATATAATATAATAGTTTGTCTTTTGGGGAAACATCAAAATTTAGTGTTAGCATATATTTAGCATACTATTAATAATAATTACTGCTAGCTGACATGCAGTTGCAGAGTTACTTATCAAAAGCTGTCTAAAGGGTACCATCAAAATAATCAAACTGATAATACAAATGTGTCATTAAACATTCATCTGATCGGGTTCTTTGGGAAATATTATTATAATTACTTATAAGTGGTCTTTGTATGCTTTAAGTAAAGTGACATGAGTAACATGGCAATATGTGACCCTGGCCCACAAAACCAGTCTTAAGTCGCTGGGGTATATTTGTAGCAATAGCCAAAAATACATAGTATGGGTCAAAATTTTTGATTTTTCTTTTATGCCAAAAATCATTAGGAAATTAAGTAAAGATCATGTTCCATGAAGATTTTTTTGTAAAATTCCTTTTATAAATATATCAAAATGTAATTTTTGATTAGTAATATGCATTGTTAAGAACTTAATTTGGACAACTTTAAAGGTGATTTTCTCAGTATTTTGATTTTTTTGCACCCTCAGATTCCTGATTTTCAAATAGATGTATCTCGGCCAAATATTGTCCTATCCTAACAAACCATACATCAATAGAAAGCTTAATTATTGAACTTTCATATGATGTATACATCTCAGTTTTGTAAAATTTAACCTTATGACTGGTTTTGTGGTCCAGGGTCACATATATGAGACTTATAATACATTATAACTATGAGGAAGTAATCATACTCTTAAAAGCTATAACCACAACTAAGTAAAAATTATAATACATTAAAACTGTTCTTATGAATACTTATGAGATGATATAACATATTATAAGGGTTTTTTTTTTATAATGCATTATGCATTCATTATAATGCCTTAAGAATACCCTTATAATGTATTATAAATACAGGCTTCATAGAAAGTGTTACCAAATTTTTTTTTGCAAACATTCCAGTTATGAAAACGTTATTTCTGAATGTTCTCTGAGTGTTAAAACATCCGTTTTGTCATGGTTATGCAAACGTTAAAGGAACATTCCATTTTATAATTTAGAAAGCATTGTGGGAATGTTACTTTGGAATGAAAAATATGTTCAGAGAACGTGTTTGATAACATTCCCGTTATGTACTGAAAACTTTATTTCTGAAAGCTTTCCAAATTTGAGAACATCCTTTCTTTTTTTTGTCTTGGATATGTGAACATTAAAGGAACGTTCTATTTTATCATTTAGCAAACATTATGACAATGTTACTTTTGAATGTTCTCGGAAAGTTACTTGATTCTTAATACTGTGTTGTTACCTCAATGATCCACAGCTGTGTTTTTTGTTTAGTGATAGTTTTTTTATGAGTCCCTTGTTTGTCCTGAACAGTTAAACTGCCTGCTGTTCTTCAGAAAAGTCTTTCAGGTCCCACAAAGTCTGTGGTTTTCCAGCATTTTTGTGTATTTGAACCATTTCTATCAATGACTGTATGATTTTAAGATCCATCTTTTCACATTGAGGACAACTGAGGGACTCATATACAACTATTACAGAAGGTTCAAACACTCACTGATGCTTCAGAAGGAAAAACTGCATTAAGCCAGGGGTTGAATACTTTTTGAATTTGAAGATCAGGGTAAATGTAACCTATTTTGTCTTCTGGGAAACATGTAGTATCTTCTACAGCTTCTGAAAGGCAGTACTAAATGAAAAAAATATATATATATTTAAGCAAAATGATAAAAAAGTACACATCTTCATTCTGTTCAAAAGTTTTGCATGGTTTTTTCTTTCTGAAGCATCAGTGAGTGTTTGAATCAGTCATTGTTGGAAAGGGTTCAAATACACAAAAATGCTGAAAAACCAAAGAATTTGTGGGACCTGAAGGATTTTTCTGAAGAACAGCAGGCAGTTTAACTGTTCAGGACAAACAAGGGACTCATGAACAACTATCGCTAAACAAAAACACAGCTGTGGATCATTCAGGTAACAACACAGTAAGAATCAACTGTATGTACACTGTTGAACAGGGTCACTTTTATAAATCCAACTATTATTTTCGCTTGTGGACTATATGCAACGACTTTTATGTGAAATTATTCAGGTCAGTACTAAATAAACAATAACATGCATTTTGAATGCTCCCTCTTATTTTTGTAATAATTAACATTTTGCAGATTCTGCAAGATGTATGTGAAGTTTTGACTTCAACAATAATTCATAACTTAATGTGACGAGATGAGAAACATTTCTGTTTTCAACATGTTACACATAGATTTAGAGCTTCAAGAAGACTCGTTGTTTGTTTGCAAACCCAGACTCCCTTTTAATCCTGTGTAGCATGATTTTACTTAATTTTGGGTTCAGGAGAAAATGCAAGGTTGATTTAAAGACCCTTGTCCAGTTTTAATAGCACTAGCTCTTTGATCCAGTGGAAAACCCTATTGTCAACATAAATTAGTTCACAGTGGCCCCATGTTATCTTTAGCAGAAGACCCAGAAACAATACATATGAAGTATGAGCATATGTCGTACAGATGAGGATGATGAGTCACTATAAGAGTCAGGCTGATGATCCATTGAGAATGTAAACGCTTGGCTGAGTATCGTTCACTCAAACGCTGCTGTCTTTTATTGCCTCTGATATTGTTTCATCCCCCGCTGCTCGTATGAGTGACTCACAGTGTGATGATACAGATTTTAGACATCGAGTCTCTGAACAGATGCATAGCAACAGTGTTAGTAGTGCTTGTTTTCATGAGAACTAGTCTAGTGTTCTTGGTTTTGCATAATGCCGCTAGTGATTGTGTCGATGAGATCAGTAGATAAAACAGGCATTCATTACATATTGTCTTCTAAAGCCACCATTTGTAATGTCCATTCAATGTTTTCTGAAGCTCAGATGTTTGAGACTGATTTGATTTGATGAAAAAGTTAAAAAGTTTTAGTTAGCACAGGCATATTTGTAGCAAAAGCCAAAAATACATTGTATGGGTCAAAATTATCAACCTGACTATCAATCAATTTTCTTTTATGCTGAAAAACATTAGGACATTAAGTAAAGATCATGTTCCATGAAGATATTTTGTAAATTTCCATACTATAAATATATCAAACTTAATTTTTGATTAGTAATATGCATTGCTAAGAACCTTTAAAGGTGATTTTCTCAGTATTTAGATTTTTTGCACCCTCAGATTCTAGATTTTCAAATAGTTGTATCTCAGCCAAATATTGTCCTAAGAATAAATACATCAATGGAAAACTTATTTATTCAGCTTTCAGGTGATGTATAAATCTCAATTTCGCATATTTGGTCGAGGCACAACTATTTGAAAATCTGGAATCTGAGGGTGCAAAAAAAAAATTTAATACTGAGAAAATCGCCTTTAAAGTTGTCTAAAAGTTCTTAGCAATGCATACTACTAATGAAAAATTCAGTCTTTCCAAAATATCTTCATGGAACATGATCTTTACTTAATATCCTAATGATTTTTGGCATAAAAGAAAAAGTCATAATTTTGACCCATACAATGTATTTTTGGCTATTGCTACAAATATACCCGTGCTACTTTAGACTGGTTTTGTGATTAATTTGAGTTAACTAATCAGCCTATATGTTAAAAAATATTTATTTGTAATAAAAAAACTAGTTGTTACATTTTATAAATCATGTAATTCATTTGTCATGAAAAATTGTAATAGATTTCTCTGTTGATTATTTTAAATGTACTTTTTAATTATTTTACTTTTTAATAAATTAATGTGTAAATTAAATAGATAAACTGAATAATCACTATGCAATGTAATTTGATTTTTGATCAAATCTAAAATTATTTTATATTTTATTAAAATGTAATCTATCTAATCAATTTATTTTTAAATTATTTATTATCCTTTCTGATCAACTTTTGTCTGGTGGCTTTTGAGCAAAAATATATTGATATGTGATTTATTTGGATTAATCAAACAATCAGCATATTTTTAATATAAACCTTTTATTATATTTTTAATCTTTTATTTATTTATTTATGCATATGGTACAATAATGTTATGTTAAGTTATGCCTTTTGAGGGCTTTTGTGGGAAAATCTTGATATTTAAAACATTTTGATAGATTTTTGATCAAATTATTTAATTGTTTACTTAAACTAGTTCATTTTATATCAATATTTACATAGCTTATTTTTTATATTTATAAAGATTTTTTTATTGTATTTTTTTATTGTATATTATGTTATTTAAGGGCTTTTGTGGGAAAATCTTGATGTAAAAATATTAGTGCTGTCAAATGATTAATCGTGATTAATCACATCCAAAATAAAAGTTTTTGTTCAAATAATATATATATATATATATATATATATATATATATATATATATATATATATGTGTGTGTGTACTGTGTATATTTCTTATGTATATATAAATACACACACATACAGTTTATATTTAGTATGTACTGTATACATGTACATGTATTTACATGTATATATTTTTATTCATATAATTAATATTATGTATACATATATTTAATATATAAACACAACATATGTGACCCTGGCCCACAAAACCAGTCTTAAGTCGCTGGGGTATATTTGTAGCAATAGCCAAAAATACATTGCATGGGTCAAAATTATTGATTTTTCTTTTATGCCAAAAATCATTAGGAAATTAAGTAAAGATCATGTTCCATGAAGATTTTTTGTAAAATTCCTACTATAAATATATCAAAATGTAATTTTTGATTAGTAATATGCATTGTTAAGGACTTAATTTGGAGAACTTTAAAGGTGATTTTCTCAGTATTTTGATTTTTTTGCATCCTCAGATTCCAGATTTTCAAATAGTTGTATCTCAGACAAATATTGTCCTATCCTAACAAATCATACATCAATAGAAAGCTTATTTATTGAGCTTTCATATGAAGTATATATCTCAGTTTTGTAAAATTTAACCTTATGACTGGTTTTGTGGTCCAGGGTCACATATTTTTTTTAAATATATCCATGCATGTGTGTGTATTTATATATACACAATAAATATACACAGTACACACACACACACACACACACACACACACACACACACACACACACATATATATATATATTTATTATTTGAACAAAAACCTTTATTTTGGATGTGATTAATCACGATTAATCATTTGACAGCACTAAAAAATATATTTAATTTTGTAAATATGTTAATATTAGATTTTTAATCATCTTAATAATTTTATTTAATTTTTATTTTTGGGGGTATTTTTTAAGGGATTTTGTGGGAAAATCCTGATATGTGATTTTGATTAATTAATCAGCATATCACCTAATTACTTAGATTAAAAATGGTAAAATAATGCGCTTCAGTTTATACATAAATGTAGAATCTTTAGCCTGAACAAAAATCCCAAAACATGACATTTTGCCATGCTGACTGCATTTTCCTAAGGACAAAAGCTAACTGGCCAACAATGAAGTGCATGATTAGCTTGCGGCTGAGATTAGAAGTGGTTTATCTGTTGGTTTGCACAGGCGGGGTGAGCAGAAAGGAACATGACAGCAACGGGTGTAATGGTTTATGTCAGAACTCGCGCAGGCCTCTCGTTCAGCGTTTAGCTCATCAAGGTTAACGTGCTCCTCAATGCGCGGCCATGATGAGCGCATGTGTTTCAGTTTAAGGGCTTCCATTCTTAAACCTGACTCTGTCACTTATGCGCCAGACATTAAAAGCATTTGCTTTGCAAATGATCATGATTTCCCATTGGCACGCGGCCCACGTCGAGCTCCGCCGAACGTTTCCCATGAGCTGGCATGCCATTGCGCTTATGCCAGAGCCGTTGTTTTCCCGTCCTCGACGAACACTGTTTTGTTTGGTCCCGCTGGACATGCTGACAAAATATCAAGTGACACTATAATTTGATCAGTATTCAATAAAAAAGCTGGAGAGGTTGACGGGGCCGCGCGCTCTCAAGGGGGAAAGCGCCACAGATCTGCCAGTGTTCGGTCGGACGGAGCGAGCGAACAGGGTTCGGGCCAGATCTAGCCGGCTTAGGCGCTCATGCAGAGAGCTCCAGCCCAACGCTGCCTTCTCAATGGAGAGCTGCGGTTCGGGTTTCCCACACATTCAGAAAAAAAAAAGGCCGTCCAACAGAGGTCCGGTGGGCTTTCTGTTGGAAAGCGGCGGGGTGAATAATTGGGTCGGATAAAAACGCAAACTTATAAATGTTTCCTCATTTTCATCTCCCCTTGATTCCAAAAATATTTTCCCATTCGCTTTCTCTACAGGCCTTTTATGAAATCTTGCACCAATCGCTTAATGGTGACTTTACAAACATTGATTTCAATGAGTTTTATGAGGCAATGAAGCACTGCAAATGATGTCATTAAATCTAAAACAATGGTACAATAATAAAATTGACGACGTATATTAAAATTCAATGCATGTGAAGGTTATTGCAAAATTATATCATGTTGAGTGAAATTAGAATGTAGTTTATTCAGAGAATCTGTGTTACCATTGAAACCTTTGGAATCCATAGAACTGTAGTAAACATGAAACGTTAAAATGTTTCTTATTATGCGTTCCATGGTTTCCATGGTAACAGCAGATCTTCTTTCATTTAAAGCTACAGTTTCTTGAGAATTTGCCCTTTTTTCTTCTTTTTCTTCTTCTTTTTTCTTTTTTCTTTTTTTACTTTTTTAATATGACACTGAAATCTCGACTTGTTCTTGTTCTTACAGAGGCAGATCTCATTCCTAAAGAACATCAGAGCGCACGGTAGGTCTATCTTGAAATGTAATAAATATTGATAAAAAGACTTAATCCAATATTTGGTAATAATATGTGACCCTGGACCACAAAACCAGTCTTAAGTCGCTGGGGTATATTTGTAGCAATAGCCAAAAATACATTGCATGGGTCAAAATTTTAGATTTTTCTTTTATGCCAAAAATCATTAAGAAATTAAGTAAAGTTCATGTTCCATGAAGATTTTTTGTAAAATTCCTACTGTAAACATATCAAAATGTAATTTTTGGTTTGTAATATGCATTGTTAAGAACCTAATTTGGACAACTTTAAAGGTGATTTTCTCAGTCTTTTTGATTTTGCATCCTCAGATTTCTGATTTCAAATAGATGTATCTCGGCCAAATATTGTCCTATCCTAACAAACCATACATCAATAGAAAGCTTATTTATTGAGCTTTCATATGATGTATAAATCTCAGTTTTGTCCAATTTAACCTTATGACTGGTTTTGTGGTCCAGGGTCACATATAGCAATAAATAAATAAAAATAATAATATAATCCAATATTTGGTAATAATACAGCACAAAAAAATAAAAATAATAATAATAAATAAATAACAAATCTTTTTTTATAGTAATAAAGTTAATAAAAAGACTGAATTCAATCTTTGGTAATAATATAGCATAGCTAAATTAATCAATTAATTAATTTATGGTAATAAAGTTTTAAAAAAACTGAATCCAATATAAATAAAAATTAAATTAAATTAATGGATAAATAAATATTTTTATAGAAAGAAAGCTGATAAAAGGACTGAATACAATATTTGGTAATAATATAGCAAATTAATAATAATAATAATAAAATAATTATTTTAGTAATAAAGTTGATCAAAAGACTAAATCCAATATTTGGTAATAATATAACTAAAATAAATCAGTCAATTAAATAATTTTATAGTAATACAGTAGATCAAAAGACTAAATCCCATATTTGATAATAATATAGCATAGCTAAATGAATGAATTAATTAATTTTATAGTAATAAAGTTGAAAAAAGACTGAATCCAATTTTTTTTTTTTTTTTATAATATAGCAAAAATAAAATTAAATAAATAAATAATTATTTTATACTAATAAAGTTGATCAAAAGACTGAATCCAATATTTGGTAAAAATATAGCAAAAATTAAGTAATTAAATTAATTGAAGTAATTAAGTAATTATTAATAATAATAATAATAAATAAATTAATTAATTAATTAATACATAATTTTATAGTAATAAAGTTGATCGAAAGACCGAATCCAATATCTGGTAATAATATAGCAAATAATAAATAAATAAAATAATTTTATAGTAATAAAGTTGATAAAAAGACAGATTCCAATATCTGGTAATTATATAGCAAAAAAATAATTAAGTAATTAATAATAATAATAATAATAATAATAATAATAATAATAATAATAATAATAATGAATGAATGAATTATTTAATACATCATTTTATAGTAATAAAGTTGACAAAAAGACTGAATCCAATATTTGGTAATATAGCAAAAAAATAATAAATAAATAAATAAAATAATTTTAGAGTAATAAAACTAATCAAAATAATAATAATAAATAAATAAATAAATAAATAAATAAAATAAAGTTGATAAAAAGACAGATTCCAATATCTGGTAAAAAAAATATAGCACAAATAAATACATTCTATAGTAATAAAGTTAATAAAAAGACTGAATCCAATATTTGGTAATGATACAGCATAACTAAATAAAAAATATATTTTATACATATATAGAGCACTAGAGCACAACATGAGGTGCTTCTGCGGCCTGTAGTGTGCTGTTAGCTTATACATGTTTCTAAACCCAGACTACATCTCTTTCTATTAATAACTTAAACATAAAGCTGTGGTCTGAAGCTGTCACAGTAACTGTGGAGAAGATTTATCGTAGCTCGACCACAGAGCCAATCGCCTGTGTGTTTTATTAAAAAACCCCAAACCGATCTTGGGTTTCATCAGCCATAACCGCAGCCCTTCAGTGTTTATTTCCTCCTCTTCATAAGCCGTTTCATCTGTCAGATGCCTATTCATTTGGCTAGAGGGAATCATTTGAGTCGGTCCCATTACGCCAACTATCATTGTCGCCGCAAACGTATTCGCAGAACAATAGCTAACATTGACGTCGCGGCCGAGAAGCCCTTCGCTCGCTTACGGGGCTTCGTGAGGCCAAAAGTGAGATGTAAACAGTGTTCGGTCATTCAATCTTCTGCATTGGAACAGCGCTTTTGACAAGGAGCCCTGCATGTAGTCACAATGCGGCTCAGTTCCCCGGCGTCTGTAGGCCGGCTCCCCCGCGACACATTATCTAGCGGCAGCAGCCGTCGCTTTAGCACATGCAAACCACAATCAAATCACAATGGCTGTTCATTAGTATGACTGACTTAAGAAGATTCAAATGAGTAATATAAGCAAAAGGGAGAGAAAAAATCTGTAGCCAAAGAGCTTGACCTCTAGACTACTGTTTGGGACAGTGTTATTTATATACTATTATATTTTTTATTTATATTTTTGTATGTATTTTCAGTTCTTGTTTTAATTTTAGTGTAATTCTTTGTAATTTTGTTATGTGCATTAGTAATTTTTAAGTGTTTTTTTTTTATATTACTAATATTCTAATATTAATATTTTAAGTATTATTTAAAATGTTTTATTAATTTAAATATTCTTTTAAAATGTTATAAATATATAAATATATTTCACTCTTATTTTTAGCTCTGCTATAGTTTTTAATTATATTTTATTTAATTTCAATTTACTTTTTTTCATTGTTTGTTGTAGTTTTTAGTTAACTATAATAACCTTTGGTTGGTTAAAATTGTATTAATAAATGTATATACTTTTTATTATTTTTTTATTTAACATTGGTTGGGATTGGAGCAAATAATTTGAAATTTTATTAGATTTTAAAAATAAAAAACAATCAAAAATGTTCATTAAAATAAAACTGAAATAAAAATTAAATAGTTTAAAATATTATTGTATTTAATAAAAAAATATATATATAGGCCTATATATATATATATATATATATATATATATATATATATATATATATAGTTTTTATATGTTTATATGTATTAGTTTTATTTCAGTTAACTTTTTGTTTGTTTTTAGTTAATTATTTAATTTATTTTATTTAAATTCACTAGTAGTCTTTAGTCTATAACTATAATAACCTGGTTGGAATTTGAGCTTAAAATTCTTCATTAAAATTGTATTAATAAATGTATATATATGATTCTAGCATGATTAGCAAGTTGGTAGCATGTTTCTAGCATGGTTAGCATGTTATTTACGTTATTAGCATGACATTAGCATGACTGACAAGTTACTAGCATGATTAGCAAGTTGTTACCATTTTCTAGGCTGACTAACAAGTTGCTTACAAGTTGCTAGCACATTTCTAACATGTTTCTAGCATGATTAACAAGTTTCTAGCATGTTTCTATCACAATTAGGAAGTTGCTAACATGTTTCTAGCCTGATTAGCATGTTATTTACATGTCATTAGCATGACTGAGAAGTTACTAGCATGTTTCTAACATGATTAGCAAGCTACTAGCATGTTGATAGCGTGATTAGCATGTTACTAGCATGATTCTAGTTGCTAGACTTGGCTAGATATTTGAATAGATTAGAAATTTGAAGAATTTAATTTTGACAGTTGGAGTTTGAATAGTGTTGGCTCATTTGAACATTCAGTCAATGTAAGTCTATGGGATTTTTATGATTTTTAATCCTCAGTTTTATGAAAACTATAAGTCGGATCAGTCTGAAAAGATAGAGCACACTAAGTGAGATCAGTCTGAAGAGCTGGGCTTCTGGGTTTGGTGGTTCTAGCTTGAAAGCTCTAGGAGGAATAGCGTTCAGGAAGAAGAATAAAAGGCTTCAAGCCAACCTAATAATAATGTTTTTAGTGTATTTACTGTATAATCAAATGAAAGCAGACTTGGTGAGCATATGAGACTTGTTTCAAAACCATTAAAAAAATCTTACTTCAAAATGTAGGTACTGTATATAAAAATAATAAAAATTTAGATATTTAATATTTAATCCTTGAAAAATGTAGAAAAAAAGTGCATGTTTTCATAATCTGTTTTTCTGCTGCATTGCAGAAGCGAAAAGAAAAAAAAAATCGTGAGAGAGAAGCTAATGCTGCAATTTCACAAAACTGTCCACAACGAGGTAATTTCATCAAGTATGAAACGCGAGCCCCAAGCGGAGAAACCCAGCGATGACAGACGCTATATCTAAGGTTCTTTTGTTGGACAGTTTTCCTCAATAAGCTTGCAAATTGCTCTGATCTTAAACACAAAGCGCTCTCTCACTCGAGCGGCGACGGAGCAAACCTGCTGCAGGAGAAGAGAGGTGCTGAGAAACGCTGAGGCTTTGGAGTCTGAGTCGACTTCAAAGAGCAGACGTGACAGCAGGCACAGGGACCCAAAACAGGCCCGTCAAAGCCTGGGAGCAGATCCACAATCCTACATAAAGGAGCCTGAAATTACGCTGGAAAGAAATTGCTGTAGAAACAACTTTCACTCACAAATTGTAAGTAAATTTCACAAATGTGACCCTGGACCACAAAACCAGTCGTAAGTTTCATTAAGTGGGTAGCGTTAGAGGAACATTCTTTTTAGGTTATCTTTTTGTAACCATAAAATAACGTTCCCACAACGTTGCATGTTGGTTGTTTTTACAATATCCTAAAAATAACTTACAGAGAACGTTCCCTAATGGTTATTTTTAGATTATTATTTTGCAACCATAAAATATCCTAAAAATAACTTACAGAGAACGTTCCCTAATGGTTATTTTTAGATTATTATTTTGCAACCATAAAATAACGTTCCCAGAACGTTGCATGGTGGTTGTTTTTAAAATATCCTAAAAATAACTTACAGAGAACGTTCCCTAATGCTTATTTTTAGGTTATTATTTTGCAACCATAAAATATCCTAAAAATAACTTACAGAGAACATTTCCTAATGGTTATTTTTAGGTTATTATTTTGCAACCATAAAATAACATTCCCAGAACGTTGCATGGTGGTTGTTTTTAAAATAACCTAAAATAACTTACAGAGAACATTTCCTAATGGTTATTTTTTGGTTATTATTTTGCAACCATAAAATAATGTTTCCAAAACGTTGCATGGCGGTTGTTTTTAAAAAATCCTAAAAATAACTTACAGAAAATGTTCCCTAATGGTTATTTTTAGATTATTATTTTGTAACCATAAAATAATGTTCTCAGAACGTTGCATGGTGGTTGTTTTTAAAATATCCTAAAAATAACTTACAGAGAACGTTCCCTAATGCTTATTTTTAGGTTATTATTTTGCAACCATAAAATATCCTAAAAATAACTTACAGAGAACATTTCCTAATGGTTATTTTTAGGTTATTATTTTGCAACCATAAAATAACATTCCCAGAACGTTGCATGGTGGTTGTTTTTAAAATAACCTAAAATAACTTACAGAGAACATTTCCTAATGGTTATTTTTTGGTTATTATTTTGCAACCATAAAATAATGTTTCCAAAACGTTGCATGGCGGTTGTTTTTAAAAAATCCTAAAAATAACTTACAGAAAATGTTCCCTAATGGTTATTTTTAGATTATTATTTTGTAACCATAAAATAATGTTCTCAGAACGTTGCATGGTGGTTGTTTTTAAAATAGTCTAAAAATAACTCACAGAGAACGTTCCCTAATGGTTGTTTTTAGGTTATTATTTTGCAACCATAAAATATCCTAAAAATAACTTACAGAGAACGTTCCCTAATGGTTATTTTTAGGTTATTATTTTGCAACCATAAAATAACGTTCCCAGAACATTGCATGGTGGTTGTTTTAAAAATAGCCTAAAAATAACTTACAGAGAACGTTTCTTAATGGATATTTTTAGGTTATTATTTTGCAACCATAAAATAACATTCCCAGAACGTTGCATGGTGGTTGTTTTTAAAATAACCTAAAATAACTTACAGAGAACATTTCCTAATGGTTATTTTTTGGTTATTATTTTGCAACCATAAAATAATGTTTCCAAAACGTTGCATGGCGGTTGTTTTTAAAAAAATCCTAAAAATAACTTACAGAAAATGTTCCCTAATGGTTATTTTTAGGTTATTATTTTGCAACCATAAAGTAACATTCCCAGAACGTTGAATGGTGGTTGTTTTTAAAATAAATGGTTATTTTTAGGTTAATTTAAAATAACCTTACTGGGAACGTTAAGAAAACGTTCCTGGCTAACCAAAAACAAAACATAAAAAAATAACGCTCTGGGAACCAAAAATGGTTAGCTGCGAAGTTATTTTGTACATTTCATACCATAAATACATTAAAATTAATTTTTTGATTAGTGACTGGTTTTGTGGTCCAGGGTCACAAATAACTGCATCTAAATTAATAAGTACATTGTAGGAAATTTTGCAGTCGAAATAATATTTGCTGTATTTACAGCTTTGAAAAGTAATTCTTTACAGTGTACAGTAGCATCCTCTGCAGTGAATGGGTGCCGTGATAAAAACATCAATATTTCGATTTTATTTTTTTTTTGCACCCTCAGGTACCAGTTTTTCAAATAGCTGTATCTCGTCCAGTGGAAAGCTTTTATTTTATGAAAATTTATTCAGCTGTCAGATGATGTATAAATCTCAATAAAAAAAAATTGACCCTTATGACTGGTTTTGTGGGCTAGGGTCACAAATAACTGCAACTAAATTACAACACATTGAAGGAAACATGAAATTTTGAAGTCGAAATAATATTTTTATTATTTACAGCTTTGAAAAGTAATTTTTTACAGTGTAGCATCCTCTGCAGTGAATGGGTGCCGTCAGAAAGAGAGTCCAAACAGCTAATAAAAACATCAATATTTAGATTTTTATTTGCACCCTCAGATACCAGTTTTTCAAATAGCTGTATCTCGTCCAGTGGAAAACTTTTATTTTATGAAAATTTGTTCAGCTAATGGACTGGAGTCGTGTGAATTACTTGTGTTTTTATTAGCTGTTTGGACTCTCATTCTGACGGCACCCATTCACTACAGAGGATCCATTAGTGGGCAAGTAAGCCAATGCTAAATTTTACAATTTCACAACAGATTTAGAGAAATTTAGCATCATATCACTTGCTCACTAATGGATTCTCTGCAGTCAATGGGTGCCATCAGAATAAGAGTCAGAACTCTTAGTTTGAAGTAAAAAAATGTCTTAATGATAGAATTGTTTATGACAAACATAAAACTTTTCGCTTCATAAGATGTTAACTGATGGACTGGAGTGGTGTGAATTACTTGTGGATTATTGTGATGTTTTTATCATCTGTTTGGACTCTCATTCTGACGGCACCCATTCACTGCAAATGATTCTTTGGTGAGAAAGTGATGTAATGCTAAATTTCTAAATTTCACAACAGATTTGGAGAAATTTAGCATCATATCACTAGCTCACCAATGGATCCTCTACAGTGAATGGGTGCCATCAGAATGAGAGTGCAAACTCTTGGTTTAAAGGTAAAAATGTCTTAATGATAGATTTGTTTATGACAAACATTAAACTTTTCGCTTCATAAGATGTTAATTGATGGACTGGAGTGGTGTGCAATACTTTTGGATTAGTGTGATGTTTTTATCAGCTGTTTGGAGTCTCATTCTGATGGCACCCATTCACTACAGAGGACCCATTGGTGAGCAAGTGATGTGATGCTAAACTTCTACATTTCAGAATAGATTTGAAGAAATGTAGCATCATATCACTTGCTCACAAATAGATGCTCTGCAGCCAGTGGGTGCCGTCAGAATAATAATCCAAACTCTTGGTTTGAACTAAAAAATGTCTTAATGATAGAATTATGACAAACATAAAACTTTTCACTTCATAAAATGTTCACTGATGGACTGGAGTGGTGTGGATTACTTGTGGATTATTGTGATGTTTTTATCAGCTGTTTGGACTCTCATTCTGATGGCACCCATTCACTGCAAAGGATTCATTGGTGAGAAAGTGATGTAATGCTAAATTTCTAAATTTCACAATAGATTTGGAGAAATTTAGCATCATATCACTTGCTCACTAAAGGATCCTCTGCAGTGAATGGGTGCCATCAGCATAAGAGTCCAAACTCTTGTTTTGAATTTAAAAATGTCTTAATGATTGATTTGTTTATGACAAATATGCAACTTTTTGCTTCATAAGACATTAATTGATGAACTGGAGTCAGCTTTTATCAGCTGTTCGGACTCTCATTCTTACGGCACCCATTCACTTCAGAGGATCCATTGGTGAGCAAGTGATGCTACATTTCTCCAAATCTGTTCTGATGAAAGATTTGTTTATGACAAACATGCAACTTTTCGCTTCATAAGATGTTAATTGATGGACTGGAGTGGTGTGGATTAATGTGATGTTTTTATCAGCTGTTTGGACTCTCATTCTGATGGCACCCATTCACTGCAGAGGATTCATTGGTGAGAAAATGATGTAATGCTAAAATTCTAAATTTCAAATTTTTTAAGTTTCTTCATCAGAACAGATTTGGGGAAATTAGCATAATATCACTTGCTCACCAATGGATCCTCTGCAGTGAATGGGTGCCATCAGAATGAGAGTCCAAACTCTTGGTTTAAAGGTAAAAATGTCTTGATGATAGATTTGTTTATGTCAAATATGCTACTTTTCACTTTATAAGACAAAAATCAGCTTTTATCAGCTGTTTGGACTCTGGCATTCTGACGGCACCCATTCACTGCAGAGGATCCATTGGTGAGCAAGTGATGCTACATTTCTCCAAATCTGTTCTCATGCAGAAACAAACTCATCTACATCTTTGATAGCCTGAAGGTAAGTACATATTTTAGCAAATTTTCATGTTTTGGTGAACTATTCTTTTAAATAGTCATCACTTTCTCACCCTCATGTCGTTCCAAACCCATGTCGCTTTTGTTTTTCATGTGAACGGTTGAGTAAATGATGACATTTTTTTCCTTTCTTCTGCGAACATTTTCATATAAACACAAGTTTCTATAGACACCTTAAAAAAAATCTGTCTCATTACTTTGCTAAAATGTTATGACAAAAGAAACGTGAAACTCGGTTTGTATATAATCAGGCCTAAATGACCGTGAGTAAGTGATATTTTTAATAGTCTCCTGCGTATTTTATGGCCGTATCACATTTAAAGTGGTTTGGCAAATATTATAATTGTATGCATAGTACATAATAATCTGACGTGTGGAAACAGAGCAGCGCGCTTGAAAAACAGCTCAGTAGCAACAGCTGTAACACAAACACACTCGATGGCTGAATGTTAAAAGACTCACATTGTTTCTTGGTGACTAACGGCGAGTTTTTGCGCTGTTCAAAACGGTAAAGAGCTGATTGGTCAGACCAGGATTGTGTGTCGTGACCACAAACTCGTCATATTGTGGATGAAACGTACGTAAGCAGCACGCAATCATCACGCAATTGTCTAGAACAGATTATTTTATTGCAAGATGAGCTTTAACCTTATGCTTTTTGGATCTTTTTCTGTTTATTCACTACCAGTCAAACGTTTTTAAACATGTTTTTTAAAGACGTCTCTTCTGCTCACTAATCCTGCATATATTTGATCTAAAATACAGCAAAAGCAGTAACATTCTGAAAATTAAATTTGGGAAAAATCCCATAGACTTACATTGACAGAATGTTCAAATTCAGAATCCTTTAATCATGCTAACAACATGCTAGTAACATGCTAATAATGCTAGAAGCAGACTAGCAACAAGCTAGTAACTTGTTAATCATGTCAGAAACATGCTAGTAACTTGCTAATCAAGCTAGAAACATGCTAGTAACTTGCTAATCAAGCTAGAAACATGCTAATAATGCTAAAAATATGATGCTAGCAACTTGCTAATCATGCTAAAAACATGCTAGCAACATGCTAACCACTTGCTAATCATGCTAGAAACATGCTAATCATGCAAAAAATATGATAGCAACATATTAACTTGCTAATCATGTTAGAAACATGTTAGTAACTTGCTAATCAAGCTAGAAACATGCTAAAAATATGATGCTAGCAACTTGCTAATCATGCTATAAACATGCTAATCATGTTAAAATATGAAAGCAACATATTAACTTGCTAATCAAGCTAGAAACATGCTAATCATGCTAAAAAATATGATACTAGCAACTTGCTAATCATGCTAGAAACATGTTAATCATGCTAAATATATGATAGCAACATATTAACTTGCTAATCATGTTAGAAACATGCTAATCATGCTAAAAATATGATGCTAGCAACTTGCTAATCATGCTAGTAACAAGTTAGCAACATGCTAACAACTTGCGAATCAAGTTAGAAACATGCTAATCATGTTAAAAATATGATGCTAGTAACTTGCTAATCATGCTAGAAACATGCTAGCAACATGCTAACCACTTGATAATCATGCTAAAAACATGTTAATCATGCTAAAAATTTGATAGCAACATATTAACTTGCTAATCATGCTAGAAACATGTTAATCATGCTAAATATATGATAGCAACATATTAACTTGCTAATCATGTTAGAAACATGCTAATCATGCTAAAAATATGATGCTAGCAACTTGCTAATCATGCTAGTAACAAGTTAGCAACATGCTAACAACTTGCGAATCAAGTTAGAAACATGCTAATCATGTTAAAAATATGATGCTAGTAACTTGCTAATCATGCTAGAAACATGCTAGCAACATGCTAACCACTTGATAATCATGCTAAAAACATGTTAATCATGCTAAAAATATGATAGCAACATATTAACTTGCTAATCATGTTAGAAACATGTTAGCAACTTGTTGATCATGCTAACAACATGCTAGTAACATACTTATCATGCTAGGAGCAGACTAACAACAAGCTAGTAACTTGTTAATCATGTCAGAAACATGATAGCAACTTGCTAATTATGCTAGAAACGTGCTAGCGACTTGCTAATCATACTAGAAACATGCTAGCAACTTGCTAATTATGCTAGAAACATGCTAGCGACTTGCTAATCATGCTAGAAACATGCTAGCAACTTGCCAATTATGCTAGAAACATGCTAGCGACTTGCCAATCATGCTAGAAAAATGCTAGCAACTTGTTAATCATGCTAGAAACATGCTATCAACTTGCTAATCATGCAAGTAACATGCTAACGACTTGCTAATCATGCTAGAAACATCCTAGCAACATGCTAACAACTCGTTAATCATGTTAGAAACATGCTACTTACTAATCATGCTGGAAACAGGCTAGCAACATGTTAATCATGCTAGAAACAGACTAGCAATATGCTAGTGACTTGCTACTCAAGCTAGCAATATGCTAGTAACTTACTAATCATGCTAGCAACATGCTATCAATCTATCTATCTATCTATCTCTGGCAGATTGTATTGCCTTCAAAACATTCAAACTTTAAACTTCAAACTATTTCGGTCTTAAAACTTAAAACTTTTTAAACTTTTAAAACTTTTTCAAACGTTCTGTTCCGGCTTTCTCAAGCCAACTTAAAGTTTGTTTTGACAAACTTTTTTTATCTAGTCATTATTATTATTATTAAGTTGAAAACGGCTGAGTAGAATTTTTCAGGTTGCTTTTATGCAAAGAAAGTTCAGAAGAACAGCATTTATCTGAAATAGAAATCTTTTCTAACATTATACATTTCTTTATCATTATTTTTGATCAATGTAAAGCATCCTTGCTAAATGAAAGCATTAATTTCTGTAATTTCTCCAAGCTTTTGAATGGTATAGTGTATAATGTTACAAAAGCTTTTTATTTCAGATAAATGCTGATCTTTGGAATCTTTCTATTCGACAGAATCCTGAAAAATGCACTCAGCTGTTTTAAATATTATTAATAATAATGTTATATATTAATAAAAAATGTTTCTTGAACAGCAAATCAGCATATTAGAAAAATTTCTAAAGAATCATGTGACACTGAAGACTAGAGTAATGATGCTGAAAATTCAGCTTTGCAGCACAGAAATAAATTACATTTTAAAATATATTCAAATAGAAAACAGTTATTTGAAATAGTAAAAATATTTCAAAATTTTACTGTTTTTGCTGTACTTTGGATCAAATAAATGCAGGCTTGGTGAGCAGAAGAGACTTCTTTTAAAAGCATTAAAAATTTTACTGTTCAAAAACTTTTGACTGGTAGTAAGTGTAATGTCCTCTAGCAAAATACATGAGAATCAGTGAAAAAAGTGTGGAAATATCTCCTTTTGCATTACACTGAAAATAACTGTATATACTTAAATTGGCCCACAGTTCTTCTACCAGCTCAGATCTGCTTTGTTCATGCTTGGTTGGACTAATTGCCTCGTTTTTATCTCTGGAAAACAAAGCTGGACCTTATCGAAGCTGGTACCGGGCGCTGTAGCAGAATATTACCATATCTGCCTGTGTTTGCTTCGCTTTTATCCAGTATATTTTGCAACAAGCCTGAGCCCTCTTCATTCTCATAAAGGCAACTGAAAAGGCTCTTTGTCTGGGCCTTTGAACACCTGGAGGGAGTTATCTTAGGATGACTGGTCCATGGTCAGTCCGTATCGAGCTCATGGCCGAAAGCCACTGCACTCACCCGCTCACGAGACGCTGGCCTTCAGTTTGCACTGCAGCACTGATATCCCATCAGCGACCTGAATGCCACTGGAGACATTCATTATGGCTTGCCACTGTGAGGAAATTAATACGTTAATACATTTGAATAATTAATTAATTTGATCATAATACAAAATAATGTATTATTTGATATTTAACAATTTAGTAAAAAAAAATTAATACTAGTAAATTACCTAGATATGTACATGTCTCAATTAACTTTTATTTGTTTTTTATTCATATTTGTGGACTTTTATTTATATTTGAAGTGAATGAACATGTTATTCATATTTGTGGACAAATGAATGAACTAGATTTACATTTATTATTATAAATTTTTCACCTATTTTTAACCATATTTGTAGGCAAGTCAATTTTATATATATATATATATATATATATATATATATATATAGTGATTATTTTTTTACTTATTTATTTATTATTTTACTTATTTATATTCATATGTGTAGGTAAGTTAATTTAATATTTACATTTACTGATAAATTCTTGTTTTTTTTTATTAATATTTGTGGGCCAATTAATGAAATAGATATTTGCATTTAATTTTAATAAACTACATATTTACATTTGTTATTCATATTTGTGAGAAAGTTAATTAAATAGATATTTCCATTTATTGAATAATTTGTGCAAAATTATTTGCATTTTTATTAACTTTATATTGTTTTTTTATTGTTAATGGACAAATAAATTACATACATTTATTATTTATTACATTTACCATGAACATATTTACATTCATTACTTTTCTGGTTAGGGCTTTGTTCAAATCGCTACCGTGCAAGAGTAAATAATGCATACAGAATGAAAACAAATGTTAATAGAGTGTTAAATCATATTGTTCCAAAATGCATTTTTCTTTTAAAAATATGGAACCTTGTTTCCACTCCTGAATAAAAATTTAAAAGGCAATTGCACATTTTTATCTTGTGATTCTGACTTTTTTCTCAGATTTGTGAAAGTGAAAAAAGTGACGTGATATAAACTCGCAATTGTTACAAAGTCAGAATTGTGAGAAATAAACTTATTTTCTCAGAATAGTAAGAAAAACTTGCAATTGCGAGTTACAAAGTCAAATTTGCGAGACAAAAACTTTTTTTTCAAAATTGTGTTATAAACTTGCAATTACGTGTTTATGTAAAGTCAATTATAAGATATAAAAGTATATTTTATAAAGTTAGAATTTTGAGATAAACGTATTTTTCCAGAATTGTGACATAAATGTTCATTTACGTGTTATAAAGTCAGAATTATGAAATAAACTGATTGTCTCAAAATTGTGAGATTGTAATTGTGTTATAAAGCCAGAATTGTGAGATATAAACTTATTTTTTCAAATTTGTGAGATATAAACTTGTAATTGTGTGTTATAAAGTCAGAAATGTAAGATATAAACTTATTTTCTTAAATTTGTGTGATATAAACTTGTAATTGTGTGTTATTAAGCCAGAATTGAGAGACATAAATTTATTTTCTCAAAATTGTGAAATATAAATTTAGAATTGTGTTATGAAGTCAGACTTGCAAGATATAAACTTATTTTCTCAAAACTGTGAGATAAACTTGCAATCATGTATTATAAAGTCAGAATTGTGAGTTATAAACTTATTTTTTCAAAGTTGTGAGATAAACTGGCAGTTACGTTTAATAAAGTCAGATTTGCGAGATATAAACTCGCAACAGTAAAAAAAAAATATATCAGAATTGTGAGTTGACGTTTTACCTTAGAATTAGACTTTATCATTTGAAATTGCGAGTTTATATCTCACAGTTCTGAGAAAAGAAGTCAGAATTACAGGATATAAACTTGCAATTGCATGAATAAAGTCAGAATTGCAAGATAAAAAGTCACAATTCTTTTTTCATTTTTTAATTCATTGGTGGAAACCAGCTTCCTTAGAAAACCTCTTATGTTAAATGATATAAAACGTCTATTTTCTTGAGCTGGAGCACCTGTTCTCCCCAGCTAAATCTCTGCTTTGGTGACACAAGATATAAACTTGCAATTATGTGTTATAAAGTCAGAAATGTAAGATATAAACTTATTTTCTCAAATTTGTGAGATATAAACTTTTAATTGTGTGTTATAAAGCCAGAATTGAGAGACATAAACTTATTTTCTCAAAACTGTGAAATATAAACTTGCAATTGCGTGTTATAAAGTCAGATTTGCAAGATATAAACTTGTAATTGTGTTATAAAGTCAAAAATGTGAGATATATTCTTTGTTTTTCAAATTTGTGAGATATAAACTTGTAATTATGTGTTATAAAGTCAGAATTGTGAGATATAAACTTGCAACTAGGAGTTACGTCAGATTTGTGAGATATAAATTTATTTTCTCAAATTTGTGAGATATAAACTTGTAATTGCATATTATAAAATCAGAAATGTGAGATATAAACTTATTTTCTCAAATTTGTGAGATATAAACTTGCAATTGCATATTATAAAATCAGAAAAGTGAGATATAAACTTATTTTCTCAAATTTGTGAGATATAAACTTGTAATTGTGTGTTATAAAGTCAGAAATGTAAGATATACATTTGCAATTGTGTTTTATAAAGCCAAAATTGGGAGATATAAACTTATTTTTTCAGAATTGTGAGATAAACTTCACAATTGTGAGTTACAAAGTCAGATTTGCAAGATATAAACTTGCAATTGTGTGTTATAAAGTCAGAAATGTAAGATATAAACTTATTTTCTCACAATTGTGAGATATAAACTTGCAATTGTGTATTATAAAATCAGAAATGTGAGATATAAACTTATTTTCTCAAAACTGTGAAATATAAACTTGTAATTGTGTGTTATAAAGTCAGAAATGTAAGATATACATTTGCAATTGTGTTTTATAAAGCCAAAATTGGGAGATATAAACTTATTTTTTCAGAATTGTGAGATAAACTTCACAATTGTGAGTTACAAAGTCAGATTTGCAAGATATAAACTTGCAATTGTGTGTTATAAAGTCAGAAATGTAAGATATAAACTTATTTTCTCACAATTGTGAGATATAAACTTGCAATTGTGTATTATAAAATCAGAAATGTGAGATATAAACTTATTTTCTCAAAACTGTGAAATATAAACTTGCAATTGTGTGTTATAAAGTCAGAAATGTGAGATATAAACTTATTTTCCCAAATTTGTGAGATATAAACTTGTAATTGTGTGTTATAAAGTCAGAAATGTGAGATATAAACTTATTTTCTCAAATTTGTGAGATATAAACTTGTAATTGTGTGTTATAAAGTCGGATTTGCAAGATATAAACTTGCAATTGTGTATTATAAAATCAGAAATGTGAGATATAAACTTATTTTCTCAAATTTGTGAGATATAAACTTGTAATTGCATATTATAAAGTCAGAAATGTGAGATATAAACTTGTAATTGTGTGTTATAAAATCAGAAATGTGAGATATAAACTTATTTTCCCAAATTTGTGAGATATAAACTTGTAATTGTGTGTTATAAAGTCAGAAATGTGAGATATAAACTTATTTTCTCAAATTTGTGAGAAATAAACTTGCAATTGCATATTATAAAGTCAGAAATGTGAGATATAAACTTGTAATTGTGTGTTATAAAGTCAGAAATGTGAGATATAAACTTATTTTCTCAAATTTGTGAGAAATAAACTTGCAATTGCATATTATAAAGTCAGAAATGTGAGATATAAACTTGTAATTGTGTGTTATAAAGTCAGAAATGTGAGATATAAACTTATTTTCTCAAATTTGTGTGTTATAAAGTCGGATTTGCAAGATATAAACTTGCAATTGTGTATTATAAAATCAGAAATGTGAGATATAAACTTATTTTCTCAAATTTGTGAGATATAAACTTGAATTGTGTGTTATAAAGTCAGAAATGTAAGATATAAATTTGCAATTGTGTTTTATAAAGCCAGAATTGGGAGATATAAACTTATTTTTTCAGAATTGTGAGATAAACTTTACAATTGTGAGTTACAAAGTCAGATTTGCAAGATATAAACTTGCAATTGTGTGTTATAAAGCCAGAATTGTGAAATATAAACTTATTTTCTCAAAACTATGAGATAAACTTGCAATTATGTGTTATAAAGTCAGAATTGTGAGATAAATGTTCATTTATGTGTTAGAAAGTCAAAATTATGAAATAAACTGATTGTCTCAAAATTGCGAGATATAAACTTGCTATTGTGAGTTACAAAGTCTAATTTGTGAGATATAAACTTATTTTCTCAAAATTGTGATATAAACTTGCAACTGTGTGCTATAAAGTCAGATTTGCAAGATGTAAACTTGCAACTGCCAGCTGTGAGAAAAAAAAAAAAAAATTCTCAAAATTGTGAGATAAACTTGCAAATATGTATTATAAAGTCAGAATTGTGAATTATAAACTTATTTTTTCACAGTTGTGAGATAAACTGGCAGTTACGTTTTATAAAGTCAGATTTGGGAGAAATCTATGTAGAAAAATATATCAGAATTGTGAGTTTTACCTCAGAAGGAGACTTTATAATTTGAAATTGCGAGTTTGTATCTCACAATTCTGAGAAAAGAAGTCAGGATATAAACTTGCAATTGCATGAATAAAGTCAGAATTGCAAGCTAAAAAGTCACAATTCTCCAGCTCCAGCAAAAAAACAGCTTCCATAGAAAACCTCTTATGTTAAATGATATAAAACGTCTATTTTCTTGAGCTGGAGCACCTGTTCTCCCCAGCTAAATCTCTGCTCTTGTGTCACTTTGGTTCAGCAGTGCTGAAGCACTTCTATTGAGATCTGTTTTGGGAAGTGTCTGCAGAGTCATGTGCTTTCTTTGAGGATGCAGTCATTGCAATTAGCCGGGTAATGCTGCTAAACGCCACTGAAGCCCAGAAAGGGGAAGAGACTTGACCTTCATTTAAAAGGTGTGGAACGCCAATTAACCGGAGCACCCAAGCTTGGAGGACGAGGGCACCTTTCTCTGCTTTCCCACGTTTTTGCTCCACATCACGCTTGTCAGCCAGTTCTGAAATGCCATTGATCATTTGTGTATGAAGAAAAGTTTGCACTACTTTGTCATTGTGATTAGCAACTCCGAAATGCTGGTTTGTGTGTGTGTTCAGGTTTTTACGACGCAACTTTCTCTTCCCAGTGCGTTCCTTCTGAGCCTTGCCCTCATTAGGAAGTGTTTAGAAAGCTGCTGAAGTGAGAAATGGGCCCGCGAGAGCTCGTTGTCCTAATTAAACTTTGACAAGAAGAGTGACAAGAAGCAATGGAGGGGAAACAATGGCAACAGTGTCCGAGTATGAGCCCAAAGCTGGGAAAGTCTTTGTCCCGCCGAACAAAAGCATTTGTTTGCATGTATTCAACTCCACTCAACTTCACCAGGCCCAGGTGCAAAAACCAACGTGGTGATGAACATCACAACGCATCACACCTTGGCCCATCTGACGCCCGGCCCGACGTCGCTTCGAATCCGTCGCTGCACCAGCAGATCAAAGCAACGTAAATATTGCCGGACAATTTATTCGCACTCATTACGTCCGACGCCTGACATAAAGACAGAGCTGTTTGTGTGCGGTGTATGGGTGGAACATTCCCAATCTAGCTAACCGCAGCTATTTTCCATGTTTGATCTCCTAAAACTTCATCATGGAAACTCATATCTGAAAAACAGCATGATTTGTCTTTAAAAAAGGGATTGATTCACTAGCTAGCAGGTGGGACGGAGACTGTGTTTGTCATGGTAGGCGGAGTGCACACTTGCCCCAAAGTGGGAGGACCTTTAAAAGTTCTTATAAAGTGTGCTGGATGGAGTGAACGCTGATCTGTGAACTTCATCTCTAGTGCACTTCACTGCAAACGCATTGCAATGGCACAGAACGGGACTATAGAGAACGGGCTCGCTCGAAACACGTCCCCTCCGCCTCTGCCTCAACCTGTGAAAATCCCTGAGATTAAACACACTAAGGTAAGAGCTTGACTTCAGCTGTTAATGCAAACAAATACTAGAGCGAGTGGAGTTTTTTTCAATGACAAATAAAGGATTTTAGAGTCTGATGTCGATTAGGTTTTATTAAGAACTTTTTATAGTTTTTTTTTTTTAGAAAAGCTGCACTGCATTAAAGAGCTTAAAAAACCATGCACTGATTTAAAGAATGCATTTTGAGAACTTTACATTATCTTTAAAGAACCTCAAAACCATATATAGAGAAAAAATATTTTTTTTATAAGAGGGTTAACACACGTTTTCATATTTGCAGGTTAATTAATTATTAAAGATTAAAGATATTTACATTTATTATTTAACTTTTATTCATATGTGTGGGAAATTTAATTAGCTTCATATTTAGTATTATTTATATTTTTAATTACATTTTTATTTATATTTGTGGACAAGCTGGTGAACTAGATATTTACGTTTATTAATAATTTCGTATTATTTTATTCATATTTGTGTGCAAGTTAACGTACACGCTACTATTTACTACTTTTTTAGCATAGTTAACTTTTAACTGAAATGGGAAACTAGTTTCACTGCCTTCTAATTGTATTTGTTGCAGATTTTTATTAATAATGAATGGCACACGTCAATCAAAGGAAAGAAGTTTCCTACAATCAACCCTGCAACAGGTGTCAAAATCTGTGACGTTGAGGAGGCGGATAAAGTAAGATGACTCATTAGATGTCTTATTAAAAATGAATACGCATGTAGAGTGAATTTGGAGTCGTGTATATCTACCATGCATTTGTGACATGTGATAATTCATGTAAATATATGACTTCAAAAGTTAAGCAGTTAATTTGAGACTGATGTAGGAGTTTCTCAGGTTTGTAAGCAATTAATGCATATTACCTTATAGTTACTTATGATTTGGCAGCTATTATGTGACCCTGGACCACAAAACGCACAGGAATATGTGTATCAATTGTCAAAAATGCATTGTATAGGTCAAAATTATCATTTTTTTATTTACGACAAAAAAAGATCATGTTCCATGATGATACTTTATACATTTCCTATCATAAACATATCAAAACTTAATTTTTAATTAGTAATATGCATAGCTAAGAACTTCATTTGGACAACTTTAAAGGTGATTTTCTCAATATTTTGATTTTTTTGCACCCTCAGATTTCAGATTTTCAAATATTGCTATCCTAACAAACCATACATCAATGGAAAGCTTATTTATTCAGCTTTCAGATTAGGATATAAATCTCAATTTCGAAAAAAATACCTTTATGACTGGTTTTTGTAGTCCAAGGTCACATATAAGAATAAATGAAATGAGTTTAAGACTGCACTATTGAGAATTAAACTATGAATATACAAAAGAGATGATATATAATTGTGATTTTGCAGTTATTTTATTATTTTAATCTGATACGTGATTCATTCTGCATGTAAGACTGATTTGAGAATTATAAATATGGCTATTTAACTATAGACAATGATTTGCCATCTAATAATCTGTCAAGTAATTTGTCATTTCGCTTTAAGATTGTTAAAAATAATCGATTTACCTTTGATCTATCATGAAGTTGAGGTGAGTGTAGTCTAAAATGTTGATGTGATGCTTCAGGCTGATGTGGATGAGGCGGTGAAAGCAGCCAAAGCGGCCGGGAAGAGAGGCTCTGAGTGGCGGCGGATGGACGCGTCAAGCCGGGGCAGGTTACTGCACAGACTCGCGGACCTCCTGGAGCGAGAGCGCACTGTGCTGGCGGTGAGACTGGCTCGAGTTTTCCTTAATATATCGACGCGGGCATGCGGTGTAGACAGCGGATGTGGTTTCTAATTCATTTACGTCGTTGTTTCTAATTTATTTTTAACGTAAGAATGTGCGCGGCCATTTCGTAACGTAAATGTGCGAGGCTTCCGGTGTCGTTTGCTAGTTATTTTACGTGTATAAAAACAGTGCATGATGCAGTTTGATATCGCAAGTCATATTATTTTAATTAATTAAAATAATCATAAACACACTGGTTTGTTGCACAAATAGTTTTACTGTACTTTGTTATTCTTTTAGTTATTTAGCCTACCTTTAGGCCAGTGAGCCGGAAGTCACGCACATTCACAGAAGATAGCGAACTAAAACAGACACATCAGAAAAAAGTCTCTTTTTAGGACTTATGCAGTGGCTCTTGTCAGAAACTCTTATTAAATAATGTCCTCATATTGCTTCAAATCTGTTAATTTTAGTAGGCTTTATGTAAACGCCTCAGTCACAACATATGAACTAATTGAGCTCATTCAGAATTGAGTTTTTGTTCAATTGAAAGTGTTTCTGATTGTAAAATGATTACTTTAAGTTGTAGGCTACACAAAACAGTTGTTTGAAACTGCACACTTGTTGCTTTATAATAACAGCTGTGGTCTGTTTTTGACACGCTTGCAGTCTCTTACATCGCTTTCCAACTTATTTTTAACGTAAGAGTGTGCGTGGCCATTTTGTAACAGTAAACAGTGTATTATGCTGTTTGATATTGCAAAGTCATATTATTTTAATTCATTAAAATAATCATAAACGCACTGGTTTGTAGCACAAATTTAGTTATTACCTTTAGGCCAGTGAACCGGAGATCATGCACATTCACAGAAAATAGCGAACTTCCACGTTGCAAAATGCTAAATTTTTAGTCCGGACTACTTTCAAGCCCATATTTCCAGATCTAAATATATGTGTGTGAATAAGCATTTACGAAGAGGGGGAAATAACTAGGCCTATAATACACACCTACATGCAACTAGTTGCAAACAATGAATTAGATGCACACTCATTTTTATGCTCAATAATTAAGCAATCACTGTTAAAAATGGACACACATCAGAAAAAAGTCTCTTTTTAGGATTTATACAGTGGCTCTTGTCAGAAACTCTTATTAAATAATGTCGTCAGATCGCTTCAAATCTGTTAAATTTAAGAGGCTTCAGGTAAACACCTCAGTCACAACATATCAACCAATTTCGTAACAAAAGTATGAGGCTTCTGGTGTCGATCGCTAGTTATTTTAAGTCTACTAAAACAGTGTATTATGCTGTTTGATATGGCAAGTCATATTATTTTAATTCATTAAAATAATCATGAACTCACACTGCACTTTGTTATTCTTTTAGTTATTTAGGCCAGTGAAATGGAAGTCACGCACATTGACAGAAAAAAGCAAACTTCCATGTTGCAAAATGCTTAATTTCTAGTCCAAATTACTTTTAAGCCCATATCTAAACGTTTGTGTGTGTATTAGCATTTACGAAAATGGGGAAATAACTATAAAACACACCTACATACAACTAGTTGCAAACAATAAATTAGATGCACGCTAATTTTTATGCTTAATAATTAAGCAATCACTGTTTAAAACAGACACACATCGGAAAAAAAAGTCTTTTTTTAGGATTTATATAGTGGCTCTTGTCAGAAACTCTTATTAAATAATGTCTTCATATCCCTTCAAATCTGTTAATTTTAAGAGGCTTTACGTAAACGCCTCAGTCACAACAATTGAGCTCAATCAGAATTTGCAGATGTAAATGTTCTTGCGTTAATTAGCATTTACGAAGAGGGGGAAATAACTAGGCCTATAATACACACCTACATACAACTAGTTGCAAACAATAAATTAGATGCACGCTAATTTTTATGCTCAATAATTAAGCAATCACTGTTTAAAACAGACACACATCAGAAAAAAAGTCTCTTTTTAGGATTTATATAGTGGCTCTTGTCAGAAACTCTTAAATAATGGCTTCAGATCGCTTCAAATTTGCTAAATTTAAGAGGCCTCAGTGAGAACATATGAACCAGTTGAGCTCAATCAGAATTAAGTTTTTGTTCAAGTGTTGCAGATCATTAAATGAGCACATTAAATTGTACACAAAACAATAGTTTGAAACTGCACACTTCATAATAATGGCTGTGGTCTGTTTTTAGTCACGTCACACGCTTGCAGTGTCGATAAGCTGTTACGCCTGTCTGAATGCGTTCGTCAAACACTACTGCAGGTGTGAGCATTGACACGGTGGTCTGATTTTAAAGCCTTGTCAATTAAAGCATCAAAAACCCAAGCATTGTTTAGGATTTAGACGCAACTTGTTTGTTTTCATGTATTTTTTTTTCAAGTTTTCTAGTAAATATCACTATTTATCTAACAAAAATCGACTTCTTTGGTCGCATGGTTGTTTGTTTCTCAGTACAGTATGAAAATGCTTCAGTTTACATAATTAAAGCCTTGCTTGCATTGGTTTTCACCCTGTTCTACTGCCAGATCATATTAGTTACCGCATTTGTGAATGAAATTTTACAGATGTGAGTGAAGTAATGTTTTCAGATTGCATGTGATTGCTAATTGCAAACATGTCCTGTGATTCTGGAGTATAATTTCAATAACTCAGAGCACTGCATAGGCAAATAAAGAACAGATTTGGAGATAGAGAAGTTAAAGTGATCTCCCTTACTTATACGGTATTAAGCCATTTGCGTTGCCTTTTACAGCCATGCATTGAATAAAAGGGATGGATCAAATGTAATACATGCGTATTTCACAATTACACTCATGCAGCTTTGGACGTTTCCAAGTACAGAAATGCAAAACACACCCAGCAATCTAGTATGATTAATTTTGGGAGGTTGTCAGTAGCTTGAGATGTCAGATTGATCATGCTTCAGAACTGTAATCGTATTTTAAGTAATCTTGAACGTAATATGTTGTTTTGCACGGAGTAATCGATCCATTCCAGCGCTGATGGGCAGCGTCCCATGAGTGTAAACTCTGCCAATGCTCTTACCCACTTACTTTTTTTCTTCACATTGACATTGTTAGAGGGCAGAAGAATTTATTATATGCGTTATTGTTTAATTTCTGGCCCTACATACTCCCCTTGCACATTAAAATCTTGGCGTCCTCTGGCATGCATAAAAAAAGTTGTTTTGTATCAAATTTGTAGCTCTCGAAATGAGCCCAATAAAAATGCCTATTTGAAACAGATTGCTAATAAAATCATAACTTTATGCTTTTATGCTCTCAGAATTGCTTGAACCAAATGCTGTCTTGTTTCTAGACTCTAGAGTCAATGGACACCGGCAAACCCTTCCTGCATGCGTTCTTTGTCGATCTGGATGGCAGCATTAAGACCCTGAGATATTATGCCGGCTGGACGGACAAGATTCATGGGAAAACCATGCCGGTTGGTGAGTATCAAAACCAGTTGAATGTGTCACTTTGTCGCTTGTGTTTTCAGTCAAATCTGCTTTTTTGTTTAGTGCCTTGATTGCTTGTCATGTGAACCAGAGCGGTGCAATGCTCTGTTTAAAGAGTTGGCTTCTTTTCAAATAATGAGATTGAATATGAATTAAATTGGTGATGCACGACTGGATGTAGAATTTAAGTTTCATTTTGGCATTCTGGGAAATTTAGTGGGTTTGCACATGTGATTAAATATTACAGAATATATGAACCTGGACCCATAGTCAAAATTACATTGTATGGGTCCAAATCTTCAAATTTTCTTTTATGCCAAAAATCATTAGAATATTAAGGAAAGATCATGTTCCATGAAGATATTCTGCAAATTTCCAACTCTAAATATATCAAAACTTAATTTTTGATTAGTAATATGCATTGCTAACAACTTCATTTGGACAACTTTAAAGGCGATTTTCTCAGTATTTAGATTTTTTTGCACCTTCAGATTCCAGATTTTCAAATAGTTTTATCTCGGCCAAATATTGTCCTATCCCAACAACCATGCATCAATAGAAAGCTTATTTATTCAGCTTTCAGATGATATGTATATCTCAATTTTAAAAAAAATTGACTCATTTTGTGGTCCAGGGTCAAATATGTATAAATGAAATACGATTTTCTATTAAAAAAAACTCAGTGTTTTGGGAAATACAAAGTTTGCATGTTAATGCATAATTAATAATAAATTAAATGTATTATTTACAAAATAAAACTACTTACTGTAGGTATACACTACAGGTCAAAAGTTTAGGCTCAGTGAGATTTTTAATAAAAAGAAGTCTCTTCTGCTCAGCAAGGCTGCATTTATTTGATCAAAAGTACAGTAAAATCAGTAATGTTGTGAAATATTATTATAATTTAAAACAACTGCTTTCAATTGCAGTGTATTGTCAAATAAAAGTTATTTCTGTGATGCAAAGCTGAATTTTTAACATCATTACTTGTCTTTAGTGTCACATGACTCTTTAGAAATCATTCTAAAATGCTGATTTGTGTCTTAAAGGAGTAGTTCACTTTCAGAACAAAAATGTACAGCTAATGTACTCACCCCCTTGTCATCCAAGATGTTCATGTGTTTCTTTCTTCAATCGTAAGGAAATTATGTTTTTTGAGGAAAACATTACAGGATTTCTCTCCATATAATGGACTTCTATGGTGTCCCCGAGTTTGAACTTCCAAAATGCAGCTTCAAAGGGCTCTAAACGATCACAGCCTAGGAAGAAGACTCTAGCCATATAATAGTAATATACTTTTTAACCTCAAATACTTGTCTTGTCTAGCTCTGGGTGCACTCTGTTCAGGGATTAAAAAGTATAGAAATTGTAAATGTTTTTAGAAAAAAAAAATTTTTCCCGCTAGATAAGACCCTTCTTCCTCGACTGGGATCATTTAGACCCCTTGAAGCTGCATTTAAACTGCATTTTGGAAGTTCAAACTCTGGGCCACCATAGAAGTCCATTTTATGGAGAGAAATCCTGAAACGTTTTCCTCGAAAAACAATTTCTTTTTGAGTGAAGAAAGAAAGACATGAACATTTTGGATGACAATGGGGTGAGTACATTATCTGTAAATGTTTGTATTTAAATTGAACTACTCCTTTAAGAATTTTTTCATTATTATTATCAATATTAGAATATTTTTGTGGAAACTGAGATACATCAGCATGAAAATGACCACAAATGTTTAAATGATAGTGTATGAATTAATTACAGTTTTACTTATACTTACATTAAAAGTAAAGTGTTTGTCTTTTTCTCTGGTAAAATATTATTTCACATGCCAGTTATGGCATATTATTGGACAGCTGTAGATAAGTAATACTTATGTTTAAGACTTGACTGGAAACCTGTTTGGAAATAGTTATTATTTATGAAATTTGAATTTAAGAATTCCATTTCCTCTGTGCTTCCGAATTTCCAATTTAAAAGTCCTTCTCACTTCGGCTCATATGGATGTAATAAACACATCCAAGTCAGCCAGTATTTTCCAAAGTCCTCTTCCTATTATAGATGAGTTAATAAGCATTAAAGGGTTGATGGGTTCCCTTCAGCCCTGGGTGGTATATCATCCCCCCTCTCTAATTCTTCCTTTTCCCCCAGCATTCCTGCCACTCCAGGATACTCAATAGACAAAACATGCTTCCCTCCTTTCCCCCTGATTAGATTCAAATAAAGCGTTAAAAGACGAAAGCCCTGGCACACAAAGGAAAAGGAAGAGGCTCTGATCCTAATCGCTGAGGTGCGACCGCTGGTGCCGCAGATGAGCTGGAGTTCAGGGAATCAGCGGCCAGATAGAATATCTCGCTCTTTTGAGGGCTGGAACACGGTGCGTGACTGAAGCTGCTTTGAATTTCCACATTGATAACGGCTGCCAATCAGCATACGTCAACCGCCTACTGCCCAACTCAAGTGTTTATTTGGAAAAATGTGGCGTTTACGCTTCGTCGCATTGGGCAGATTAACCCGGATTGTCGCTGCGCCAATTATAAAACCAATCTGGCCAATTTGACATTTCCACCCACAGCCAGAGGTGGATCACTGCATCCATGTTGCATTGGACCCTAAGCAAATAAAGCTGCCTTCACCATGCATATCTGACATTTGGTTGATTTAAGCCTGTGAAACCTGACATAGTGCAAAAAATGTACTTTTCTGAAATGGCTTTCAGGTGATGTATAAATCTCAGTTTAAAACAATTGACCTTTATGACTGGTTTTGTGGAAAAAGAACAGCATTTATTTGAGCTTGTATATCTTACTGACCGCAAACTTAGTGTATGATTTCATTTAAATTTTATTTATACTTGCATAAAAAATGAGCCGTTTACATATTTTTCCACTGGTAAGATACTATTTGACATGCCAGTTTAATATGGTGCAACATATGGACTGGAAACCTGTCTGGAAATGTATAAAATTTTAAACATATGACTTATAAAATAATGCAAAAAATGGCTTTCAGATAATGTATAAATCTCAATTTAAAACAGTTGGCCCTTATGACTGGTTTTGTGGTCCAGGGTCAGGTATGTCTAAGTCAAATACAATTTTCTATAACTGGCATTCAAAAAACCCAATGTTTTTGAAAATACGAAGTTTGCATGTTTATGCATAATTAATTTATAAATTAATAATAAATTAAAATGTATTATTTAAAAAAAATTAAAATACTTACAGCAGGTATACACTACTGTACAAGGTTTAGGCTAGGTGAGATTTTTAAAAAGAAGTGTCTTCTGCTCACCAAGGCTGCATTTATTTGATCAAAAATACAGTAAAATCAGTAATATTATAAAATATTATTAGAATTTAAAATAGCTGCTTTCTATTGCAGTATATTGTAAAATTTAATTTATTCCTGTGATGAAAAGCTGAATTTTCAGCATCATTACTCCAGTCTTTAATGTGACATGATCCTTTAGAAATCATTCTAATATGCTGATTTGATGCGCAAGAACATTTATTATTATTATTTTCAAGATTATAATATTTTTGTGGAAACTGAGATACACTTTTAAGTTCTTTTTAAGTTCTTTTATGAACAGAATGTCAAAAGAACAGCATTTATTTGAGCATTTACGTCTTACTGACCGCAAACCTTTAAACGAGAAATGTATTAATTAATTTTGAAAATATATATATATTTTAAAAAAATAGGGATTTACCTTTTTTCACTGGTAATATATTTCACATGCCAGTTTAATATGGAATGACTCGAAACAGTCATTATTTATGAAATTGTAAACACGTGATATACGACATATGAAATAATAGTGCCCAAAATGTACTTTTTTTAAATGGAATACTTTATTGAACCTTTAAACAAAAATGTTGCATATCATATTTGATACATCAGACTTTTATGGCTTATATAGTATGATATAAACACTCAAAGTGAGTAAAAACATGTACTTTGGTTTAGATGTGGTTTTTTATATAGTCAAAAAGATGAAATTCTGATGCTTGTAATGTAAATCAATAAGATATTTAGAACTGTATAACAGAATACTTGCATAAAATGCATATAAATATCAGTATATTTAATTTTTTTTGAAATTGAGATTTATATATAATCTGAACGTTGAATAAAAAAGATTTTCATTAATGTATGGTTTGTTAGGATAGGACAATATTTGGTTGAGATGCAACTAATTGAAAATCTGTAATCTGAGGGTGCGAAAAATTCTAAATATTGAGAAAATCGCCTTTAAAATTGTCCAAATGAAGTTCTTAGCAATGCATATTACTAATCTAAGATGATGTTTTTATATATTTATGATAGGAAATGTACAAAATATCTTGACGGGACATGATCTTTACTTAATATCCTAAGGATTTTTGGCATAAAAGAAACATTTTGACACATAATGTTTGTATTGCAATGCAATACAATTATGATTGAGAGACAAACCAACAAATGTTCTTCAAAAGTCTGATTATCATATTCAATCCTTACATTTGAACATAATTTAAAAAAAATTATGGAAAATCAAGTTATGTTCACTTTATAAAAAAATTCACAGCCAAAAAAAAAGTTTTTTTTACAATTACTCTAAAAAGTATAAACTATCTGTCAGGCGACATGGCATGTGGTAGATTGTGTGCAAGAGGTTTTTTCACCACAGTTTTGATCATGGTGATCATTTAGTGGCTTTTAGGTATCAAGTATGATACAATAGGGTTCATATGGTATAAGCTAATTTAGTTGTTTTGATTAGATTCAGTTTCAGTGCTGTGGCTCCGCTCCACATAAATGCTTATTTAACTCAGGTGTGTTCTATTTTGTGGTTCAGATTGCAGTATTTTTTTATTTTTGTGCAGACAGATGCATTACCTGCTGCTGGAAACTTGCCGCACCGTTAGAAGTCGGGGGACGAGGCTTTGTACGGTTTTTGCTGAAATAAAGCCCTTCTAGATGCCATGTAAATTTAACCTTTGATAAAGCAGCGCTGTCGGATCAGTTAGAAAGGGCCGTTGGCTGATCCCAGCCAGAGATGAGCATTGTGTGAGGGAGTCGTCAAGTCTGTAATCACCCCGACACACTGCGGCGTGGGGGAAACACGAGAAGGTCAGGGCTCGGAGAGGCCGGCTGCGCTTGATTAACAGGCGTGGCTCCCACGTATCCATGCACACGTTTATGAAATGTCACACATGTGCGTGGGAGTTCGTTGTCGAGCTGTGATTTTAATTGGATGACTTTGAATGCATCCAATTTTTATTCTGTTATTATTTTATTCTGTTGTCTGCATAGGTGGCTTCATAACTAAAACGCAACTTCATACATGACTGGTTTGGACCACTGCACATAGACAGCAACTTGTACAAATTTCTATGAATTTTACATTACATTTACATTTAGTCATTTGGCAGACACTTTTATCCAAAGCAACTTACAAATAAGGACAATGAAAGCAATCAAAATGAACAAAAGAGCAATAATATACAATTGCTATGACAAGTTAGCAAAGTTTTGTTGTTGTTGTTGTTGTTAATTAAATAATAAATAAAAACAAAACTAATAGATAGAATAGAAAAAGAATAAGAACAAACAGAAAACAAATAGAGTGCAAGCTTTAGATTAACGCACTAACATTAAAAAGTAAAAAAAAATCATCCATAATTAAAATAAAATGTATTAATGCAATACATATTTCATATATAAAGTTAAATCTAATTCAATTAAAATATATACTAAAAGTTCAGTCTAATTCTAATGAAAATGGACAATTTTGTGTCTGCTGTATATTTTTATGCTTATTTATTCACAGGTAAAATAAATAACAATTATTCAAGGTAAAATAAAAAAGGAAATAAATAAATGTATGACCATATATGACTATAAATTATTATTATTATTATTATTTTTTTTTTTTTTTTTACTTCATTGAGATCATCAAAATCTGCCATTCAAAGGCTTGGAGTAAATTGATTTATTTAATGTATTTATTATTATTTATTTTTATAAAATAATTATTTATTTTATTTAATTATTATTATTATTATTTTAAACACTTTTTTATATATTTTTAATGCTTCTTCACAGAAAAATAAATAAAAAAATATTCAAGTTTAAATAAAAAAGGAAAAAAAATGAATTTTTCTATAATTTGCCTTTTTTTGACTTCACTGAAATCATCAAAATCCTTCGCTGCAAATGATACTCTGCCATTCAATGGTTTGGAGTAAATTAATTTATTTCTTTCATGTATTTCTTTTTATTTGTATTTATTTATTTATACTTTATAAGATCAGAAATTTTAATATATCATTATGCTTCTTCACAGTTAAAAAAAAAATTCACATTAAATTAAAAAAGGAAATAGAAATAAATGTATAACCAACATTTCTATAACTTTATTTGCCTTTTTTAGTTTTGTTTTGTTTACTGATATCATCCTTCTCTTCAAATGATATTCTGCCATTCAAATGTTTGGAGTAAATTTATTTATTGTATTTATTTATGTATTTATTTATTTTTACCATATAATTCTTTTTATATATAAATTAATACAGCAAGGATTTTATTCAGCAAGAATGCATTAAATTGATCAAAAGTGATGGTAAAGACATTTATAAAATCACAAAAGATTTTTTTATAAAATAAATGCTGTTCAATTCAACTTCATATTCATTACAAAATCCTTAAATCAATGATGCTGAAAATTTCAGCTTTCAGCTTTGCATCACAGGAATGAATAATATTTTAAAATATATTCAAATAGAAATAATAGTTATTTGAAATTATACAAATATTTCACAATATTACTGTTTTTACTATATTTTTGATCACATAAATGCAGGACTTAATAGCAGTTTCTTGATATTCCAAACCTTTATTTACTGAAAATCTTCCTCCACACTTCAGTTCAGTAGCACAGAGGTTTAAAACGACACGATGGTGACAAAAAAATGACAAAACGATCATTTTCAGGTGAGCTGTGTTCAGTAATCAGTCGTACCAAGGCCACTCGAGTCTTTAACTGGTTACACATTGGAACAAGGAAGTGGTAAATTGGCCAATCTGAGTGGCATTTTCCAACGGAAAGGTTCAAGTGCGAAGAGATGTGATAAAACAGCATTGCTACCTTACATTACCCCGGCTGGATATCTGACTCCTGGGAGAGAGAGCAAAGCGAGAAGGAGAGCAGTGAGGGTGAACAAAGGTGTGCATCCAAGCCAAGAGCAGATCAGCAGCGGGTTTGAACTGCTGCCCAGACTTCTCACACACCTCAGGCCTCTCTCGTTTCAATGTGTCTCCGGTGAAAGCAGAGGGAGAAAAAAAAGCAGCAGAACATATACACTCTTCCTGACCAGAGCTTTGTGTGGGCCATTGAAACCGTCGCTGTGTGTTTTTCCCAATGCTTTGTCTTTCATGTTTGGTTTTCGGTGGTCACATCCAAGAGCTTCCCAAGGAGACAATGATTGTATATCAAAGGGGAGCTTAGTGTGTTATAACTGTTTAGTGCCTCTTGACTTCCTCATTGCTTTTCTTTCTTCTTCCCAACAGATGAAAACTTTGTGTGTTTTACCAAACACGAGCCTGTCGGTGTGTGCGGAGCAATTATTCCGGTGAGTTTGTGACCATTTTTCATTCACATTTGTGACCCTGGACCACAAAACCAGTCTTAAGTAGCAAGGGTATATTTGCAGCAATAGCCAATAAAAAAAGATTGTATGGGTCAAAAATGTATGCCAAAAAATATTTTGTAAATTTCTTACTGTAAATATATCAAAACTGAGATTCATCTTTTTCACGCTGAGGACAACTGAGGGACTCATATGCAACTATTACAGAAGGTTCAAACGCTCACTGATGCTTCAGAAGAAAAAGCCATGCATTAATAGCCAGGAGGTGAAAACATTTGAACAGAACGAAGATGTGTACATTTGTCTTATTTTGCCTAAATATAATATTTTTTCATTTAGTGCTGCCCTATAGAAGATACTTACATGTTTCCCAGAAGACAAAATAAGTTAAATTTACCCTGGCTCTTAATGCATCACTTTTTCCTTCTGGAGCATCAGTGAGAGTTTGAACCTTCTGTAATAGTTGCATATGAGTCCCTCAGTTGTCCTCAGAGTGAAAAGATGGATCTCAAAATCATACAGTCATTGTTGGAAAGGGTTTAAATACACAAAATAATTAGTGGGACCTGAAGGATTTTTCTGAAGAGCAGTGTAATTGTTCAGGACAAACAAGAAAAAAAAAAAAAACACAGCTGTGGTCATTCAATTAACAACACAGTATTAAGAATCAAGTGTATGTAAACTTAAACAGGTTTTAAAAGGGTTTTATGTGAAATATCTTCTTCAGGTCAGTACTAAATAAAAAATAACTTGCATTTTGTATAATCACTCTTTTTTTTGGGGGGGGGGGGGGGTACAATAATTAACATTTTGCAGATTCCGCAAGGTGTATGTAAACTTTTGACTTCAGCTGTATCAGTAAACAGTAATATTATAGTATTTGTTACAGTTATTACACACTACCATTCAATAGTTTGGGTTTAGGTTGATCAGCATCAGTACTCCAGTCTTTAGTGTCACATGACCCTTCAGAAATCATTCTAATATACTGATTTGCTGATCCAGAAACATTTCCTAAAATCAGTTTATTGTAACTACATCGGATTATAAGTAGATTGTAATGTAACAGTGATGATCTCCCTGGTGAAAAAAACAGCATATGCTGGTTAGGTAGTTTTGATGCTGTTTTAAAGGAACACTCCACTTTTTTTGGAAATAGGCTCATTCTCCAACTCCCCCCGAGTTTTGAGTTTTACCGTTTTGAAATCTATTCAGCCGTTCTCCTGTTCTGCAATATCACTTTTAGCATAGCTTAGCATAGATCATTGAATCCTATTAGACCAATAGCATCACATTCAAAAATGAACAACGATTTTCGATATTTGTCCTATTTAAAACTTGACTCTTCTGTAGTTATATCGTGTACTAAGACCGGTGGAAATGCAAAGCTTCAATTTTCTAGGCTGATAAGATTAGGAACTACACTCCCATTCCGGCGTAATAGTCAAGGAAGTTTGCTGCCGTAATATGGCCGAAGCAGGAGCAGTAATACCACTCAGCACATGTGCAAATGCTAAACTAGCTGGGAACTCATTTCTGATAATACTCCGCCTGCTTCGGCCATATTACGGCAGCAAACTTCCTTGACTATTACGCCGAAATGGAAGTGTAGTTCCTAATCTTATCAGCCTAGAATATTGAAGCTTTGCATTTCCACCGGTCTTAGTACACGATATTACTACAGAAGAGTCAAGTTTTAAATATAACAAATATGGAAACTCGTTGGTCATTTTTGAACGCGATGCTATTGGTCTAATAGGATTCAATGATCTATGCTAAGCTATGCTAAAAGTGATATCGCCAGAACAGGAGAACAGCTGAATGTATTTCAAAACGGTAAAAATCATCTTATTAACTCGGGGGGAGTTGGAGAATGAGCCTATTTCCAAAAAAAAGTGAAGTGTTCCTTTAAGATGGTCCTTAGCTGGTTTATGCTGGTCCATGACCAACACATGACCAGCTAAGGACCAGCTTAAACCAGCTAAAAACCAGCATAAACCAGCAAAGGTCCAGCTTAAACCAGCATCAAAACCAACCACCAACCAAAATCAATCTAACCAGCATATGCTGTTTTTTTTAAACAGGGCTTTGTAAGCAATAAAGCATGAAACTGCTTTATTATCTGATTAATCCTATTCACAAATACTTGAGACAGGCGCTTCATTTGTAAATTTGACAGCGTTTAAGCAGATAATGTAAAAAAAGAACATGGTTTAGATCCTAAACACAATAGGATCCAGTAAGTGTGGAATCACACATACATGATGGCTTTGTTTATATACTGTAGCCAACGCCTGTCTGGAGTCTTTCAGATACATGTAAGAAAACACCTTGGATAAAGAGACACACGCACAAATACACCGCTCCCTCTTGCAGACAGCACACTGTATTATGATCTCTCGTGAAGCTTATGTATATTTATGAAAGCCTCACGACTCGCTGAAACCACAAGGCCTTGTTTGCTTACCGTACTTGTACAGGGGCTGTTTTCTCTCTTGACGTCACTCTGTCGGAACCCTGGGAATCTTTTGTAAAGCTTTAAATCCTCACTAATTCCAATTACAGGAAGGCAGCATGACCTTGAGCTATGAAACGAAAGTGTGATTCCATTCTCATGTAATTAAATATCTCCTATACGCCCACCGAAGATCTCAATACACGCTGAAAAAACTGGATAGATATTCAGTGCTGGGTAGTCACTCATTACATGTAATCTGGATTATGCAATCTGGGGCCAGTTGCATAAACTTAGTCTCTATGTTAAGACAGTGTCTTAAGAACTCGTTTGACCAGCTAGCAGATAACTAAGGGGTAATCAGTCTTATATTTTGGATCCAACTTAGACTAATCTAAGTTTTTATGTAACCAAATTTTAAAAAATTTGACCAGTCTTAAAGAAAAAAAATCAATGACTAACTTTTAAGTCTGTCTAAACCTTTTATGCAACTGGCCCCAGATTACAAAAATTAGGTTATTGTAAATAGGTTATATTACATTTTAAAATACTTGTAATCAGACTGCAGTTACTTTTGATTGATTACATGATTACAAATCATTCACACAATAGCAATTAATAAAAAGCATTCCTACGTCTTTGAAAGTCTTTACAAACTACATCTTCAATAGAATATACAGTGACATCACTAAGTTGTTGCTAGGGTGTTGCTAGGTGGTTGCTAATTTCTAAGTGGTTGCTAAGGCATTACTAGGTATTTACTAGGGAGTTGAAGGGAATGGTCACTAGATGGTTTCTATGTAACACCCTAGCAGCCACCTACATAAAAAGTAAAATAAACCTGTTTGGTCACTAGGGTGTTGCTAGGCTTTTCTGATTGGTATCTAGAGTGTTCTGAGTGGTTGCTAGGGCGTTTCTAGGTGGTAGGCCACCACAAGGGAGGTGTGGATGGTTGCAATGTCATTTCTAGGTGGTTGCTAGGATTTTCTGTTTATAGGCTGTTCTAAACGGTTGCTAAGGCATTATTAGATGGTTGCTAGGATGTTCAAAATAGTCACTAGGGTGGGGTCTGCAACATCTTAGCAACCACCCAAAAAAATTAAAAAGTAAATAAATCTGGTTGAATGTTGTTTAATACTCTCACCTTAATTGAGTTATTTATATAATATTCTGAGTGGTTGCCAGGGTGTTGCTAGGCTTTTCTAGGTGATTGCTAGGGTTTTCTGAGCAGTTGCTAAGGCCTTACTCTGTAGTTGCTAGGGAGGGAATGGAAATGAAAACCACCTGAGTAAATAAAAATAAAATAAATATAAAATAAAAAGATTGCTGTTTAATACTGTCATCTTGATGACACCCTAGCAACCATCTAAGTACATGAAAATAAAATCAGTTTGAATGTTGTTTAATACTAATTAAATTGTTAGTTTGGTGTTCCAAGTGGTTGCTAGGGTGTTGCTAGGCTTTTCTGAGTTGTATCTAGTGTGTTCTAAGTGGTTGTTATGGCATTTCTAGGTGGTAGGCCACCACAATACTGAGATATGTGTGGTTGTAGTGCCATTTCTAGGTGGTTGCTAGAGTTCGAATTGGGATCTGTTCGAATGTTGCTTAATACTGTCACCTTGAGGTGTTGCTAGGTAGTTGCTAGGCTTTCCTGAGTGATATCTAGGGTGTTCTGAATTGTTGCTGTGGCATTTCTATGTGGTTGCTAGGGTTTTCTGAGAAGTAGCTAATTCATTACATGAGTAAGTACCTGAAAATAAAAATCAAATCTGTTTGAATGTTGTTTAATACTAATTGACGTGTTGCTATGGCATTCTGAGTGGTTGCTAGAGTGTTGCTAGGCTTTTCTGAATGGTTGCTAGGGTGTAACTAGGTGTAGGCCATTACAATGCAGATAAGATTTGGGAGGTTGTAATTCCATTTCTAGATGGCTGCTAGGGTTTTTAGAATGGTTGCTAGGTATGTGCTTAACAATTAGTACAAATTATGCATGCTGTGCAACACCCTAGCAACCACTTAAGTAAATGAGAATGAAAATAAAATAAATCTGTTTGAATGCTGTTTAATTCTGTCACCTTAACTAAGATGTTGCTATAGTGTTCTGAGTGGTTGTTAGGGTGTTGCTAGGATTTTATGAGTGGTTGCTATGGCATTTCTAAATGCTAGGCCACTGCAGTGCTGAGGAGATGTTTGTGGTTATAATGCCATTTCTAGGTGGTTGCTGGGGTTTTCTGTGAAGTTGCTGAGGTATTAATAGGGAGTTGCTAGGGAGTTGAAGGGAATGGTTGCTAGGTGGTTTATTTGCAACACCAGCAGCCACCTACACAAATGAAAAAAGTAGAATAAACCTGTTTTAATGCTTTTTAATACTGTCACCTTAAATTGTGTTGCTATAGTGTACCAAGTGGTTGCTAGGGTGTTGCTAGGCTCTTCTGAGCAGTTGCTAAGGCATTACTAGGTGTTTACTAGGTAGGTGCTTAACAATTAGTACAATTTATACATACTGTGCAACACCCTAGCAACCATCTAAGTACATGAAAATAAAAAAAATAAATCTTTTTGAATGCTCTTTAATTCCCGCACCATAACTGAGGTGTTGCCATGGTGTTCTGAGTGGTTGCTAGGGTGTTGCTAGGCTTTTCTGAGTGGTGTCTAGAGTGTTCTGAGTGGCTGCTAGGGCATTTCTAGGTGGTAGGCCCTAGGCTGCCAAAATGCTGAGGAAATGTGAGTGTTTGCAATGCCAATTCTAGATGGTTGCTAGGGTGTTTCTAGGTGGTTGCTAAGTACGTGCAGGGGTATTCAGGGTTGCTAAAGCATTTCTAGGTGATAGGCTGCCACAACTCTAAGGAAATGTGGGTCGTTGCAGTGATATTTCTAAGTGGTTGCTGGGGTGTTGCTAGGGTTTTCAGAGTGGTTGCTGGGGTGTTCTTGACTGGTTTAAAAGGTTTGAATGATGTATAACACCCTACCAAGCACCCAGCAACATAGTGTATGTTTTTTAATTCTTTCTCTCTATTTTATGTCACAGCCTAGCAACCACAAAGCAAACTCAAACATTGTGACAGTGAATTCTGCAATTTTGCTCAATTTTGGCCAATACTTTTAAAGAATCCAGTTTAATGAATGCCATGCCTCCGTAGGGGAGTATTCCTTGTTCTGATAATAATAAACAAAGTTATCGTAATTAAAGGGCTTGTTTGAAGATTGTGGGTGGGTGATTCTTGACTGTAAATGCAGTTATTGTCATCAGTGATACACCATATTGTCTCAATTTCCATAAGTTACGAAAGCCTAAAAATCATCTATCAAATCAGGCCATCCAAGGATCTTAGTCCATCAATGAAAATGTCTTATGTTGCTTTGGAAACAAAGTGCAAACTGTTGATAGACACTGGAGATTATATCATAAAATCATTCTTCATATTTGGGATTGGTTTGGAGTTAATTAGAGAAAGCAACGCTGGCATTCAGTCCAGACTCACTCAGAAAGAAAAAAATAAGAAAAGTGAAAATGCAATCCAGAAACACGTTTAAGTGCCATGACAACATCCAAAAAGATGTAAAAATAACAACTTTCGACTAGTAAACAAGTGATTTGTGTACATATTTATGTAAGCAGGGGCGTAGATTTGGGGTGGACGGATGGGATGTGTCCCCACCAATAATTTAATCCACTTAAAAAAAAAAAAAATCATGCTGTCAACATTAACCTAGACACGCAGAAAGGGATAAATCACGTTCTCTCCTTGATTTTTTTATTTTCTTGCAATTGCAAGTTTGTATCTTGCAATTCACTTTTTTTTGTAACTGTGAGATATAAACTCGCAATTGTGAGTTATAATGCCCAATTCTGAGGGGGAATAAAAGACTCTCACAATTCTGACTTAATTACTAAAAATTATTAATGTCAGAATTGCTAGAAAAAACTCAGAATTGATTGACTTTTTATCTCAGAATTGCAAGTTTGTATTTTGCAACTCTGAATTTTTCTTGCAGTTGCGAGTTTACATCTTGCAATTCTGACTTGACCAAACAAATAAATGTAGTAAACAACATGAATTATAATATGAATTGCTTAGCAACTTAAAAGCTACATGACATTTCTCCCTAGCAAGATAATAACGGCAACAGTTGTTGAAGCAGATAAACTTACAGTGTGGATATTAAAGAAGTGCACTTCCAGAACAAAAATTGACAGATAATGTACTTACCCCCTTGTCATTCAATATGATCATGTCTTTCTTTCTTCAGTCGTAAAGAAATAAAAAATTTTGAGAAAAACATTTCAGGATATTTCTCCATATAATGGACTTCTATGGTGCCCCCGAGTTTGAACTTCCAAAATGAAGTTTAAATACAGCTTCAAATGACTCTAAACGATCCCAACCAAGAAAGAAGTGTCTTATCTAGCTAAACGATCAGTTATTTTCTAAAATAAATTACAATTTATATACTTTTTAACCTCAAATGCTTGTCTTGTCTACAGTAGCTTTAGCCGCTTTTCCACTATCAGGCCGAACCGTTCTTAGAACGGTCGGGTACGGTTCCAGTTGTGCACGGCACGATTACAAACCGTTCTCGGCCCGGAATTCTCGGCACGGTTAGACAGATACGGTAAATATAAATACAAATGGACGAGACACTTTGGTCTGTGGATGAAACATTTGCTCTAATATTGATATTTGGGCAGAAAAAAAAAATTCAACAACAGCTGGAGGGTGCAAAGAGAAACGAAAAAGTGTTTTAAATTATAGCACAGTGTCTCGCAGAGAAGGGCATTAAGAAAAGGTCAAAACAGTGCCGGGAAAAAATAAAAAAACTCAAACATGCATATCGCGTCCAAAAGGACAATAACAGTAGAAGCGGGGCTGCCTACTCTTGCGTTACCAAGGCAACGACTGACGCATTTGTATTTACATTCCAAAGAGTTCCGTTATCTGCACCACAGTGGAACATCAAACCGTATCTGTGCTGACTGGCCCGGATCGGCACGGAACAGAACAGTTACGCATTGAGAACGGTTCGGCCCGATAGTGGAAAAGCGGCTTTAGTGTGAACTCTGCAGTGTTGTTTTTGACAACCATCTTAGATTTAGTCTTAGTCTTAGTCTTTTGGACTAAAATGCTTATTAGTTTTAGTCGAATTTTAGTCACTTCTATATGTGATAGTTTTAGTCCAATTTTAGTCGACGAAAAGTCAAAAAGGTTTTAGTCTAGTTTTAGTCAAAAAAAAAAGGGGAAAAAGTCTTTTAACAAATTAATGTAGGTCAGTAAGTATTTTGCTGTTGGGTAGTGTCACTTATAAGTTGTGAAAATAGCAGATCTATAGTTCAACACAATGTGAGCTTCCGGATCGACTATTTTCACCAATAATTACAATAATGAAGGAATGTTTTAGACATAAAAGACATATATTTGAAATACACCCATAAGTCCTCTCACCGTTTGAGACCACCCTGTGTGCAAACTGCCGCCATCATGGTTAATCGTCTGTCTGTCTGAGTGACAACAATGTGACGTGTTGAGCATAACCAAACAAGGATAGAATGCTAAAACGGCTTGCCATACTAGTATGGCAAAGAGTATTTAATACTAAAACGGCTTGCCATAGCGGCAGATACTTTTTCGGTTTTAATTGGCATGCACAATAAGCAGAAATGTCGTGCATTTTAAACGTCTGACGGACCACCCACTAACATTTTCGTCCATTCTCGTCTCGTCAAAAAAAAAAACTCACAAACGTCTCGTCATGTTTTAGTCATCAAAGAGCCATTTTTATCTACTCATCGTCTCGTTATCGTCATGAAAAAAAGTGGCGTCCTAGATAAGATAAAAGTTACCTAGATAAGACCCTTCTTCCTTGGTTGGGATTGTTTAGAGTCCTTTGAAGCTGCATTTAAACTGCATTTTGGAAGTTCAAACTCATGGGCACCAAAGAAGTCCACTATATGGAGAGAAATACTGAAAATTGTTCCTCAAAGAAACATAATGTCTTTACGACTGAAGAAAGAAAGACATGAACATCTTGGATGACAAGGGGGTGAGTACATTATCTGCCGAAATATTGAAAACTCTCACCTCTGATGTCCATTATTTTCTAGTAATTTAACAACCTGTTGTCAATTTTTCCTCACATAATCCATTTTACTGTTTTCTGTATTTGCAGTGGAACTTCCCTCTCCTGATGTTGACGTGGAAGATCGCGCCAGCTTTGGCCTGCGGGAACACGGTGGTCATTAAACCGGCTGAACAGACCCCGCTGACAGCTCTTCACGTCGGAGCGCTCATAAAGGAGGTGAGAGGGCTGCCGGGGCTCATGGGATTGCTTTGGTTTGGCGCTCTTGTTTGTTGACTTGAATTTATTAACATGGACATCCATGATTGATTGCATCAGCGCAGCCTTTCTCGTATCCCAGATTTTGTGGTTTGATATTGCACGTTGTACAAACTTTGTAAGCCAGTGTTTCCCAACTGGGGCTTCATGATGGATCTCCATCGTGAGATTATGATAAAAATGCCAATTTAAAGTTTGGCAGAGGCTTTTTGCACCCCAGGGATAAAATACTGTATTATATTGGTCTCTGGAATACTTGATTCTGATTGGTTTATTGTGGCACATATCTTGCTTTCTATCAAATAAAATAAAATGCATGTATATATGTTTTTTCCCCATCTTATCTTCATATATAAGTCACTTTGGATAAGAAAAAAGTTAATTGTGACTTTATCTCACAATTGTATTTTTTTCTCACAATTGCAAGTTTGCATCTCTGCATTCTGACACTGCATGATATAAACTCATAATTTATAAAAAAAAAAAAAATTCTTAAAATTGTGAGTTTGTATCTCAAAGTTATTGTGGGTAAATAAATTGTAGAAAAAAATAAGAATTTACCTTTTTTTTCTCAGAATTGAGATTTTATATCTTGCAGCTTCTCGCAATTGCAAGTTTACATATTGCAATTCTGACTTTTTTCTCAGAACTGCGTAATACTCTCAACTCTCAATTGCAAGTTATAAAGTCAGAATTGCGGTTTCTTTTTTGTATCTCACAGTTCTGACTTTTTTTCTCGCAATTGCAAGTTTCTATATATATTTTTTTCACTTTGGATAAAAAAAAGTGAGATAAAAGTTGCAATTACCTTTTTTACTTTTTTATTCTTTATTCAGTGGCAAAAACGGGTTTTGATACATTGCACTTCAACATACATATTATGTCATATAAACTCACAATTGCGAGTTATAAAGTCAAAATTGTGACAAAAAAATGATTGCATGATTGCAAAGTTTGCATCTCGCAATTCTGACTTTTTTCAGAACTGCATGATATAAACTCACACTTTATATAGTGTTTTCTTAAAATTGTGAGTTTGTATCTTGCAATTATGAGGAAAAAAGGCACTTCGCCTTACAAAATATGTGATATAAACTCACAATTGCGAGTTATAAAGTCAGAATTGTGGGTAAATAAACTGCAGAATTGAGGGTTTATATCTATAATTCTGACTTTCTTGCAATTAGAAGTTTACATCTTGCAATTCTGACTTTTTTCTCAGAACTGCATGATACAAACCTTTTTTTTTTTTTTTTTGTATTATCTTTATATTTAAGTCACTTTGGATAAGAAAAAAGGTAATTGCGACTCAATTCTGATTTTATTTTTAAGAACTGCATGATATAAACTCACGATTTATATATTTTTTCTTAAAATTGTGAGTTTGTATCTTGCAGTTATGCCTTCTAGCAGTTGCAAGTTGTATCTTGCAATTATAAGAAAAAAAGTCAGAATTGGGAGATAAAAAGTTGCAATTTTCTTTTTTATTCTTTATTCAGTGGCAGAAGCGGGCCTAGATACATTGCACTTCGCCATACAAATTATTGCTTATAAAGTCATAAAAGTTATTAAGTCAAAATTGTGGGTAAATAAACTGTGGAAATTGTTTTCTCAGGATTGAGAGTTTATATCTTGCAATTCTGACTTTCTCGCAATTGCATGTTTTTATATCACAGTTTTTTAATCTCACTGAGAAAAAAAATATTTATATATAAATATATATATATATATATATATATATATATATATATATATATATATATATATATATATATGCATTGAAAATATATCTAAAAAAATGTATACATTTACTAAATAACCTACAAGTTTACAACATATTTACATCACATTTTATTTTTTTAATCTAAATATTTTAAACATATTTTAAAAATGGGCAAAAATGTATAAATTTGCAAATTAACTTACAAATTTACAACATATTTGCATTGCACTTTATATTTAAAATCTAAATACATTGAAAATAGATGAGCAAAAATGTATACATTTGCAAATTAACTTAAAGATTGTCAACATATTTGCATCACATTTTTTACATTTTCATACATTCACATACATTTTACAGTTTTCAGAGAATAAAATGTCAAAATTTGGTTGAAATAATGTTACATTGTCATTCAGTGAAACACAATATTTATGTAAAAATGCTCATTCTGACTTGTGCATATTAAAATATCTAAAAGAATAAGAGAACATATTAAATTTTATTTTATTTTAAATTGGTAAAATATTCTTACTGACAAATGGGCAAAACATAGGATAGCAGCACATTTTTTTGTTAAGGATTACATCTAATTAGTATTTGGGGTCTTTTAATATGTGTCATAAATTGATATTTGCCGTGAATATGCCTGACAAGATAGTTTTTAGTAGGTGACTTCTTTAAATTAAGGAAAATGTATGATATTTATTTTTTGCTCAGAAAAACAAACATAAAAACTTTGGATAAAAGGTAGACTTTCTGCTAGATTCATTGATTTATAAAATCTGAAGGTACTATTTTTTTTTTTATAAACTGTATTGATATAAAAACTACTCAAATTACACTGTTAAAATGCAACAGTACAATATTAATCTGATCTTACATACAGAAAATTAGTATTTCATTATTTCAGTATTTTTGTTGAAATGTTTAAACATCAATTGGAATCTTAGGGGGGTATTAAGCGGTTTGGGAACCTGGCTGTGTTACAAAATGACTCAGCTGCATTGTGGGTAATGAGTTGTTGCTCTGTCTCTGTTTATACAAAACGCTCAAATTATCGTGTTTAATTCTTCAAAGAGAGCAGGACACATGAATTGCAGTAATGACATGGACTAAACTGCAGCTGCAAGCCTTCAGTCAACCGCCCCTCGCTTTCTATTCAAGCCGTCTGCATCTAAAAAAAGAGATGATTTATGTCTTCATCGTTATGAATGAGATCAATGTGGTTTAAAGTCCTAAAAGAAAAGCATCTCTTTGTGTACATTAAGAGTCCTGCTGTCCCCCTGGGCAATTTTCTGACCTATTCATTTCCCATTTTATCCTTCTTCTTTTGAGGAAAGTATTAAGCTATATCAAACAGTATTAAGCTTGTATGTTTGTATAAATAATACAAATAAAGGCCTTTCTTTCCATTACAACAAACAGGCGGGATTTCCACCTGGAGTCGTGAATATCGTGCCTGGGTTTGGACCAACGGCTGGAGCGGCTATCGCCAGTCATATGAACATCGACAAAGTGGCTTTTACAGGCTCTACAGAGGTCAGGAAACTATGGAAAAAACATAGCAAAATCTTGCTCCCAAAGTGAATTACAATGATTAAGAGACACAAATGAGTGTGAACAAGTGTTGACATAAAGTTAAAAAAAAAAGTCTTTTTTTTCTGTCTGTTATAAAAATTACATTGATATAATACACACGAATATATTTTTTAAATAAAAAAATGTATGATATTTAAACCTTTAGATGCCAAAATGTTCTTTGAACTGCATGAAAAAATTCTAGATAATATAAATATATTTATTTACTAAATTAACTTACAAACGTACGACCTATTTGCATCACATTTTATATTTATCAGTCTAAATACATTGAAAATATATTTGAAAAATTAGCAAAAATTTATACATTTACAAAATAACTTGCAAATTTAAAACATATTTGCATTAAATTTTATATCTTCAATCTAAATATATTTTATTATATTAATATAATTTTTTAAAAAGGCATTGGAAGTCCAGAAATGTATTTTCATTCCATTCAAAATTTAAAAATTTAAAAATAAAAATATATTGTATTTAGACATTTACATGCCAAAATGTACTTTGAAGTTTGAACGGCATAAAAATACATTTCTGAAAATATAGATTGAAAATATATCTATAAAATAGGCAAAAATGTATACATTTGCAAAATAACTTTTTTATCAATCTAAATATATTGAAAATATATTTAAAAATGGGCATACAATTATGAATTTACTAAACATCTTACAAGTTTACAACATATTTGCATTACATTTTATATTTTCAATCTAAAATATTAAAAATAGGTTAAAAAAAAGCAAAAATGTATACATTTACAAATTAACTTACAAATTTACAACATATTTGTGTTGCATTTTATATTTTAAATCTAAATACATTGAAAGTAGATGTTAAAATGAGCAAAAATTTATACATTTACAAATTAACTTACAATTTACAACATATTTCCATCACAATTTACATTTTTAATCTAAATATTTAAAAAAATATATTTTAAAAATTGGCAAAAAAGTATACACTTTTTATATATAAATTTAGTATAAAATAAAATAAATAAAGTATACAATTTATAAATGGGCAAAAATGTATACATTTACAAATTAACTTACAAATTTATGACCTATTTGCATCACATTTTATATTTTCCACCTAAATACATTGAAAATGTATTTAAAAAATGGGCAAATATTTATAAATTTACAAATTAACTTATCTAAATATATTTAAAATATATTTTGAAAAATTGCAAAAATGTATACATTTACAAATTAATTTACTAATTTGCAACATATTTGCATTGGATTATATATTTAAAATCTAAATACATTGAAAATAGATGTAAAAATGAGCACAAATTTATACATTTACAAATTAACTTACAAATTTACAACATATTTGCAACACATTATATATTGTCAATCTAAATATATTGAAAATATATTTTAAAAATGGGCAAAAAAATTACATTTACAAAATAACTTATAAATGTACAACCTATTTGCATCACATTTTATAATTTCAATCTAAATAAATAAAAAATATTTTTTAAAAATAGGCAAAAATTTAAAAATGTAAAAATTTACTTAATTTACAAAAAATCAAATTTTTTAAATATATTTTTAAAATGTATAAATTTACAAATTAACTTACAAATTTACAACATAATTGCATCACATTTTATATTTTCAATCGAAATATATTTATATTATCAAGTATATTTTTAAAAAAATGCATTGAAAGACCATGAATGTATTTTCATTCCATTTAAAAATATAAATATATTAACATTTAAAAGCTTAAAATATATCGTTCTAAACTGAACTGCTTACCATAATTATTACCATAATAATTTTTTGCATAAAAAATATATATTTATAAAAAATAATCTATACTTCAAAAAGCAAGTGTATTGTAAATTTGTATATTTATACATAAAAATATATGTACATACATACATGTATACACAAATGATTTTTTGCCTTTCTAATTCCAAAAGTGATGTTTAATTCCGTGTATAAATACTACATTATTTTTCATGTATATCTTTGCAGTCTTTTCATGTCTTGGCAATTTTGGTGTATTTTAAAACTCAGTTAAAATATATATGAATATTTATTTATTTATTTCCATCTAATAAGTTTAGAGAAGATTATCAGATACATTTCAAATGTTACATTGAGATTCATTTCCCCTATTTGTCTCTAGAAATGTTATGTCACACTTCAAACACTGTTAAACCATTTTGTTCAAATATCAGATCTGTAGGTTGAGATGCACATGTTTCATATGAGCTGAATCTGAGTGCTCTGAACGGTAATGTTTCAAAGCGCTGTGCTGTTTAAGTCAAGTTTCCAGTCATTATCTACATAACAAACCAGCTGATATCCATAAGTCACATGCAAGCAGAGCATCATTAGTAAGTGCTCTCGTTATTGTCCCGTGCTGTCTTTGTGTTTCAGGTGGGCCAGCTGATCAAAGCGGCGGCAGCCAAGAGCAACCTGAAAAGAGTGACTCTGGAGCTGGGAGGGAAGAACCCCTGCATTGTGTTTGCTGACTCAGACCGTGAGTGATGTGGTTTTCCAGACCCCACCGCTCAAACAATAATGACCATGCTGGGAAAAACAGGGAATGGGAACGATATGTACAGTATCCTCCCAAATGGAAAACTTGCTGGTCTCTTGCATTTTATATTTTAAATCTAAATACAATGAATACGGTATATATATATAAAAAATGGGCAAAAATGTATAAATTTACACATTAACTTACAAATGTACAACAAATTTGCATTACATTGAAAATACATTGAAAATAGATTCTAAAAATGGGCAAATATGTATGCATTTACAAATTAACTTACAAATGTACAACATGTTTGCATCACATTTTATATTTTCAATATAAATACATTGACAATAGATGTAAAAATAGGCAAAATGTATACATTTACTAATTAATTTACAAATATAATTTTACAAATTAACTTACAAATTCACAACAAATTTGCATTACATTTATATTTTTAATCTAAATACATTGAAAATCAATCTAGAAATGGGCAAAAATTTATGCATTTACAAATTTACAACATATTTGCATCACATTTTATATTTTCCATCTAAATACATTGAAAATAGATCTAAAAATGGGCAAAAATGTATAATTTTACAAATTAACTTACAAATTCACAACAAATTTGCATTACATTTATATTTTTAATCTAAATACATTGAAAATCGATCTAAAAATGGGCAAAACATTTATGCATTTACAAATTTACAACATGTTTGCATCACATTTTATATTTTCAATATAAATACATTGAAAATAAATGTAAAAATAGGCAAAAATGTATAAATTTACTAATTAATTTACAAATGTAAAACAAATTTGCAATACATTTTATATTTTCAATCTAAACACATTAAAAATAGATGTAAAAATGGGCAAAAATGTATAAATTTACAAATTAACTTACAAATTCACAACAAATTTGCATCACATTTTTTATTTTCAATCTAAAAACATTACAAATAGATGTAAAAATGGGCAAAAATGTATGCATTTACAAATTTACAACGTGTTTGCATCACACTTTATATTTTCAATATAAATACATTGAAAATAAATGTAAAAATAGGCAAAAATGTATACATTTACTAATTAATTTACCAATTCACAACAAATTTGCATTACATTTTTTATTTTCAATCTAAAAACATTACAAATAGATCTAAAAATAGGCAAAAATGTATACATTTACAAATTAATTTACAAATTTACAACATATTTGCATCACATTTTATATTTTCAATCTAAACACATTGAAAATAGATCTAAAAATAGGCAAAAATGTATACGTTTGCAAATTAACTTACAAATTCACAACAAATTTGCATTACATTTTTTATTTTCAATCTAAAAACATTAAAAATAGATGTAAAAATGGGCAAAAATGTGTTAATTTATAAATTAACTTACAAATGTACAACATGTTTGCATCACATTTTATATTTTCAATATATATACATTGAAAATAGATGTAAAAATATGCAAAAAATTCATAAATTTACAAATTAACTCACGGATTTACAACATATTTGCATCACATTTTATATTTTCAATCTAAATACATTGATAAAAAATCTAAAACTGGGCAGAAATGTATAAATTTACAGATTAATTTATAAATGTACCACATATTTGTGTTGCATTTTATATTTTTAATACATTGAAAATTGATGTAAAAATGGGCATAAATGTATAAATTTACAAATTAACTTAAAAAATTTACAACAGATTTGCATTACATTTTATATTTTCAATCTACATACATTGAAAATATATTTAATAATCTGCAAAAAATTATAAATTTACAGATTAACTTTACAACTAAATTTACAACAAATTTTCATTACATTTTATATTTGATATTTGGACTTTTAACTTTAAAGGCGATTTTCTTAATATCTAGATTTTTTTCCAGATTCAAATATTGTCCTATACTAACAAACCATACATCAGTGGAAAGCTTATTTGTTTAGCTTTCAGATGTATAAATTTCAATTTCAAAAAATGTACCCTTATAAACTTAAATCAAAATGTATTATTCTATGCTATTTTGGGGTTACAAATGCATTTTAGGGTTAAAAATGCATTGTTTTTAATAAAATGGAAACTATCTATTACACTATTACAATACAGAAATACATTTTTGAGTATTGAAATATACTTAAAAACGTTTAATAAATTTAATAAAATATATTTATTAAAATGAGCCTTACTTAAAATAAGGTATAAAACCAGTTTATTGGGTTTTAAATGATAATGAAAAAGATTTAGTGTTGAAACATTATACATCCACTAAAAATCAGCAAACTCAAAAAAAGGAAAAGCAAACAAAAGAAAAAAGTAAAAAGACAATATATCGTTACTTAGTTTTTTTGTCTTATTTTCCATTAAAAATGTCTCAACATATTAAGTTTTGTTTGCTGAAAAATTTAAAACTCAGCGACCTTTTGCTTAAAAATGAGAAAAATATGTCAATGATTCAAGAAAAATAATGTTGTTATCATTTTGAATTAAGATTATTATTCTTACTCCAATGGCTCATTTTTAAGCAAAAAGTCACTTATTTTTTAATCATTTTACAAACTTAATATCTTATGCCATTATACTTCTCAAGTACAGCTGAGGTCAAAAGTTTACATCCCCTTTTTAAAATCTACCAAATGTTAATTATTTTACAAAAATAAGAGGGATCATACAAAATGCATGTTATTGTTTATTTAGTACTGACCTGAATAAGATATTTCACATAAAACATGTTTACATACAGTCCACAAGAGAAACTAATAGTTGAATTTATAAAAATGACCCTGTTCAAAAGTTTACATACACTTGATTCTTAATACTGTGTTGTTACCTGAATGATCCACAGCTGTGTTTTTGTTTAGTGATAGTTGTTCATGAGTCCCTTGTTTGTCCTGAACAGTTAAACTGCCTGCTGTTCTTCAGAAAAATCATTTAGGTCCCACAGATTCTTTGGTTTTCAAGCATTTTTGTGTATTTGAACCCTTTCCAACAATGACTGTATGATTTTTCACACTGAGGACAACTGAGGGACTCATGCAACTATTACAGAAGGTTCAGACATTCACTGATGCTTCAGAAGGAAAAACCATGCATTAAGAGCCAGGGGGTGAAAACTTTTGAACAGAATGAAGATGTGTACATTTTTTGCCTAAATATCATATTTAGTTACATGTTTCCCAGAGGACAAAACAAGTTAGATTAACCCTGATCTTTAAATTGTAAACGTTTTGCAAAGCTGTAGTACTGTTAAGTTTGAAGCACTTGTGTAAAAATGCTGTAAAATTAGGACGCTGTCAAAAAAATCAACATTTGGTGTGACCATCCTTTGCATTTAAAGCAGTTTTTGCAGTTTTTTAAGTAGCTTTGCAGGTAGGTTTCTTAAAGCATCTTGGAGACGTTGCCACAGTTCTTCTGGATTTAGACTGTCTCACTTTTTCTGATTCCTCATGCCAGCACTGACTCCTTGTGCAAACAAAATTCTCACTGGATTATTACAATTAATAGCAAAATGAACGTTTGGAAATGCAAACTGATATTTCCTACAGACACTCTACAGCAAAAGATAGAAATAGCCGACTTAAGACTGTTGCACGGTACTGTACATATATATCAAATATGACACAATAGGCTTTATAGGGTTAAGCAGCCAAATAAAGTACATATGTGACCCTGGCCCACAAAACCAGTCTTAAGTCGCTGGGGTATATTTGTAGCAATAGCCAAAAATACATTGTATGGGTCAAAATTATTGATTTTTTATTATGCCAAAAATCATTAGGAAATTAAGTAAAGATCATGTTCCATGAAGATTTTTTGTAAAATTCCTTTTATAAATATATCAAAATGTAATTTTTGATTAGTAATATGCATTGTTAAGAACTTAATTTGGACAATTTTAAAGGTGATTTTCTCAGTATTTTGATTTTTTTGCACCCTCAGATTCCAGATTTTCCAATAGATGTATCTCGGCCAAATATTGTCCTATCCTAACAAACCATATATCAATAGAAAGCTTATTTATTGAACTTTCATATGATGTATACATCTCAGTTTTGTAAAATTGAACCTTATGACTGGTTTTGTGGTCCAGGGTCACATATTAGACTTATGTACTGTGTACTGTATGATTAAAGTTCATTCAAGTTCATTCAAGTGCATTTGGTGCGGGTTGTATTTCTGAGGGGCTTTTTTCTGCCTGGAGTTTATTCAGTCCCAGCGATGTTGCAATACTCCAGACCACCCTTGCAGCTGTGAACTCACTACTTCACATACGTCTATTATTATGCATGTTCACATCTGCACATGAACCCAGATTTACGCCAATGCACAGCTCATTAAACTCCAGAAAGGGTGTAATGATATAATGCATTGTGTTATCAAGTTTACAAATGAATCAAAGCATGAACACTGGCACTGCTGCGTGATGCACTTCAGTTTTGAAGAAACAAACAAAGCACAAGGGCATGGGAAAAGAGTAAGCGTGTTGTATAACATGCTCACTGATGAGTGTGTGTGTGTTTGCAGTGCAGTTAGCGGTGGAGGAGACGCAGAAGGGTGCGTTCTTCAACCAGGGTCAGGCGTGCACCGCTGCGTCACGTGTTTACGTGGAAGAGCCGATTTATGACGAGTTTGTGCGTCTCAGTGTGGAGAGAGCCAAGAATATAGCGATCGGAGACCCCCTGGAGCCTCGAACCTCACACGGGCCACAGGTGGGTAATTCAACTTTTGAGTAATTTCTCTTCTTGTATGCAGATTTCTTATGTGTTAATGCTGTTCGGATAGATTGACCAGCATCAGTTTGATAAGATCCTGGAGCTGGTGGAGAGTGGGAAGAAGGAGGGGGCGACGCTGGAGTGCGGAGGATGTGCGGTGGAAGACAGAGGACTGTTTATCCATCCCACCATCTTCTCCGATGTCAAAGACCACATGCTTATCGCCAAAAAAGAGGTACAACGCTGCTCTATGCTTTAGTATGTGTGCACTTAATAGTAAAACATTCCTCTGCAGGCAAAAACACTGCACCTGTCAAGTTTGAGATTTTGTTTTTTTTGCCGTTTCATAAAGTGTTATTTCAGACTAGTGGAAAGAAACACCCAAAAGCCACTGATAAGTGTTTCTTTTATAGCACAAATTAATAATAATATATCTATTTGTGTCAGTAGATTTCAATTACAATACATATTTTTAAAGGCCGTTTTCTCAAAATTAGTTTTTCTCCTGCACTGAGCCATAAATCTCCACTTCAGTAGCACTTACACACATCAAACTTTTTCTTTATTCTGAAAGTTTCTACAGAGGGATTTGTTCATATATAATTTGCTTAATTTTATAGATTTTATTCCCCCCAAAATGGTAAAAAAAATACATTGTTTTCTGTCTTTACCCAAAATACCCTCTGTAAAAACATTTGACTTTTATATGTCAAAAAAATTAAACAAGAATTTTGAAACTGACTTCATGTGTGCAAATTGGCATGTTTTATTAAATAATGCCACATTTGCATATTTAAACCTAACATTTTAGAAAATTTGTAATAAAAAAAGTGTTTGCAATTATCAATGTAATCAATCGACGGGGTAAGTAAGGTCATAACTATTAGTTAATTTTTTACCCTATTTACCTCCAATGTCTTGCCTTAAAATGACAAATCTTTACACTTAGATGAAATAATTAGTTTTCAGTGAACCATAAATATTTTTAAAATTAATAGGAGATAATTTATCTTAGATTAATTTGCATAACCTTAACTTTGAACACACATAGAGATCTTCAGATGACAAGAATCTGGATTTGTGTCCTGTAGTGCCACCTGCTGGAGGATTGTGTCATTATAGACTTGCGGTCTAATTCTGTCCTCAGAAAGCCAGATAGTTTTCAATTTGTATAGTTTTGTATAAAAAATATATCATAGATTCAATAAAATCACTATGATTTTCTTTCATAAAATATATGCAGTATCTCACACAAGTGAGAACACCCCTCACATTTCAGCAACTATTTTAGTATATCTTCTCAAGGGGCAACACTATAGAAATTAAATTTTTATATATTTTAGAGTAGTCAATGTGCAGCTTGTATAGCAGTATAGATTTACTGTTCTCTGAAAATAACTCAACATACAGCCATTATTGCCAAAATAGCTGGCAGCAAAAGTGAGTACACCCTAAGAGATAACAGCAGTATGTTGTTTAACCATGCAAAGCCACATGTCCTATTCATCATGTTTATGTTTTTGTCTGCTTGACAGGACCATACAAAGTTGTGTATCTTGTATTAGAGCAGTTCAAATTAGGTGCTTTAAGTACAATTCTCTCATACTGACCACTGGATGTTCAACATGGCATCTCATGGCAAAGAGCTCTCTGAGGATTTGAGAATTAGAATTGTTGCTCTCCACAAAGATGGCCAAGGCTATTAGAGGTTCAGTAACACCCTGAAACCGAGTTACAGTACAGTGGTCAGGGTCATACAGAGGTTTTCCAAGATGGGTTCCATTCAAAACAGGACTTGCAAGGGTCGATCAATGAAGTTGATCACTCGTTCTGTGTGTCAGGTGCAGAAACAGATGCATGAGTGCTGCCAGCATTGCTTTAGAGGTTGCAGAAGTAGAAGAGTCAGCTTGTCAGTGCTCAGACCATACACCGCACACTGCAACAAGTCGGTTTGCATAGGCGTCGTCCCAGAAGAAAGCCTCATCTGAAGCTGGCTCACAAGAAAGCCTGCAAACAGTTTGCTGAAGACAACCTGTCCAAGAGCATGAATTATGGAACCATGTCCTGTGGTCGGATGAGACTGTAAGCTAAACTTGTTTGGCTCAGATAGTGTCCAGCACGTGCGGCGATGCCTTGGTGAGGAGTACCAAGAAAATTGTGTTTTGCCTAGCATCATGGTCTGGGGCTGCATGAGTGCTGCTGGTACTGGGGAGCTGAACATGATGCCTTCCCTCCAGTAACTAGGCCGAACTGCAGTTTTCCAACGTAATAATGAACCCAAACACACCATCAAGATGACAACTGCCTTGCTGAGGAAGCTGAAGGTGAAGGTGTTCACGAATATCTTCTTAAGAAATAAATTAAGAAATTTCTTAAGATAAATTCTAAGAAGTTCGTAAGAATGTTCTTAAGTGCAATTCTTGAAAAAATCTTAAGAAGTTCTCAAATATGTTCTTAAGAAAAAAAAATGATACATCTATCTGAGTGAATACATGGCTGAAGACGCATTTATAAACACTTCAACATCTTTTTTGTGGTTTTTGCAGATTATCCTAATAATCATAAGCACGCACATTTTCATCACGACCTTGACTGGCGCTCGGCTTCATGTTTTTAATGCGGCGTGTTTTTGAACCGTTACTTTTAAAGGGTCTGTCTTAAGCTTTGGCGATGAACCCTATTAGGCACCTGTGGGGCATCCTCAAGCATAAGGTGGAGAAGCACCACGTGTCACTTGGGGTGTACTCACTTTTGTTGCCAGATATTTTGGCAATAATGGCTGTAGGTTGAGTAATTTTCTGGGGACAATAAATCTATAGCTTTGGATCATGAGCTGTTCATTCTGGTACACATTGATTTTAATTTCAGCAGTCCGAAAAATGCTTTTCCAGAAGTGGTCTGGCTTTTTTAAATGTTTTTTGACAAAGTCTAATCTGACCTTGTTTGCACCTTGTGGTAAACCCTCTCTATTTTGCTCTGGTGAAGTCTTCTCTTGATTGTAGACTTTGACAGTGACACGCCTAACTCCTGGAGAGTATTCTTCACTTGGCTGGATGTTGTAAAATGTTTTATTACCATGGAGAGGATCATCCAATCATCCACCATACTGTCGTCTTTTGTGAACGTCCAGGCCTTTTTATGTTTTTGGGGTGTACTCACTTTTGTTGCCAGCTATTTTGGCAATAATGGCTGTAGGTTGAGTAATTTTCTGGGGACAATAAATCTATACTGCTTTTCAAGCTGCACATCGAAAACTTGGTGCATTTAAATGCCATGATCACTATGAACTGTTTTTGAATGGAAACAAGCTCCTGTAGTTTTTCATGTAAAAAGCAACAGCAGGTTCATTTTGCATGCACTGTTTCTGTAAGCATCTGTTGATAAGTGTTGCACTGATGTGTGTGTTTTGCAGATCTTTGGGCCGGTTCAGTGCATCATGAAGTTTAAGACGCAGGAGGAGGTGATTGACAGAGCCAACGACTCACAGTACGGCCTGACGGCAGCTGTTTTCACACATGACATCCATCGCGCCATGAGCGTGTCTGCGGCGCTGGAGGCTGGAACTGTCTGGTAAGAGACTCTTGCAGTTCATTTGTAAGCTTTTACAGTAGAAAAAAAATGGATATTCATAAATATAAATACAAATTCTAGTGGTGGACCAATATGGGTTTTAAATAGTGATATTACCGAGCAGAATGAAATATATATGTGACCCTGGACCACAAAACCAAGGGTTAATTTTTTGAAACTGAGAATTATACACCATGGATAAATAAGTTTACCACTGATGTATGGTTTGTTAGGATAGGACAATATTTGGCTGAAATGCAACTCTTTGAAAATCTGGAATCATAAGTGAGCATTTGAACCTTCTGTAATAGTTGCATATGAGTCCCTCAGTTGTCCTCAGTGTGAAAAGATGGATCTCAAAATCATACAGTCATTGTTGGAAAGTGTTCCAATACACAAAAATGTTGAAAAACCAAATAATTTGTGGGACCTGGAGGATTCAGTTTAACTGGTCAGAACAAACAAGGGACTCATGAACAACTATCACTAAACAAAAAAAACAAAAAACACACACAGCTGTGGATTATTCAGGTAACAACACAGTATTAAGAATCCAGTGTATGTAAGCTTTTGAACAGGGTCGTTTTTATATATTTAGCTAGTATTTTCTCTTGTGGACTATTTATAAACATCTTTTAGGTGATATATCTTATTCAGGTCACTACTAAATAAAAAATAACATGAATTTTGTATGATCCCTTTTATTTTGGTAAAATAATTAACATTTTGCAGATTCTGTAAACTTTTGACTTCAACTGTAAATGTCGTATAAACCATTTATGTTAAATATGCTCTGAAAATCTACTGAGAGGTTGGGAAATTTGAGTCTGGAAAAGTATGACAATTTAAAATGGAAAATAGGAACCCTGATAATAAAACATGAATAGTTTTGTGACTTCTCTGACCTAAATGTATAATATCAATTGGCCAGTAGGTGGTGAACTATGGCCTTTTGAATCTGTATGTAAATAAGTATATCCTATGCCATACAGCAATGAGAGAGCGGCTGTTTCAGGTGAGGTTAAAGATCATTTCTCTTTCTGTTCTCCAGGGTGAACTGCTACAACGCTTTACAAGCTCAAACTCCATTCGGAGGATACAAGATGTCAGGAAACGGCCGAGAGCTGTGAGTCCTGCTGGTGCTTCACACATTCAGCTCTTCTACCTGTCTTCACCTCCATTCATTGCTGTCTAATAATATAAACATACATTTTTAATAATTGATTATGTTGCTAGAGATTTTTACACTGTAGTTTAAAGGAGAAGTTCACTTCCAGAACAAAAATGTACAGATAATGTACTCACCCCCTTGTCATCCAAGATGTTCATGTCCTTCTTTCTTCAGTCGTAAAGAAATTACGTTTTTTGAGGAAAACATTTCAGGATTTATCTCCATATAGTGGACTTCTATGGTGCCCATTTGTTCCAAAATGCAGTTTAAATGCAGCGGCAAAGGGCTCTAAACGTATCTAGCGAAATCAGTAATTTTCTTTAAAAAAAAATAAATAAATACCGTTTAATCTCAAATGCTTGTCTTGTCTAGCTCTGCGTGTCGAAAAACTTCCATACGATTTTCTCCTCCAACTTTAAAATCGTCCTAAATCGTTTTTTCCTTTTTTATGTAAAAGGTGTTTGATCTTCTTTGCTCATTCACTTTGTAAACACTGAGTTGGTACTGTACTTCTGCAGCGATGTAGGGCAATTTTGAAGTTGGAGGAGAAAATGAGATGAGTTTTTTGACATACTCTAACTGTATTGACTCGGAATACATAAAGTACACGCAGAGCTAGACAAGATGAGCATTTGTGGTTAAAAAGTTAATAAACTGTACATTTTTTAGAAAATAATCGATAATTTGGCTAGATAAGAGCCATTTTGGACACTGCAAAAAAAGGCTTATCTTACATAGTATTTTTTGTCTTGCTTTTAGTCAAAACTTAATTCTTAAATTAAGATGCATGTACTCCATAAGCAAAATGACATAAGATATTTAGTCTTGTTTTAAGCAAACTGCACTCAATTTAGTTTTTCCCCCCCTGAAAACAAGAGAAAATATATCTAGTAAATGCATCTTAATTTAAGAATTTTTTTATATTTTGACTAGAAACAAGACAAACAGACTAAGTAAGATAAGCCTTTTTTTGCAGTGGAAGTTCAAACTCAGGGGCACCATAGAAGTCCATTATATGGAGAGAAATCCTGAAATGTTTTCCTCAAGAAACATCATTTCTTTACGGCTGAAGAAAGAAAGACATGAACATTTTGGATGACAAGGGGGTGAGTGCATTATCTGTATATTTTTGTTCTGGAAGTGAAGTACTCCTTTAACCCTGGAAAGTCTGAAATATAAAAGAATAGTTTTGTTTTTTAATAGAACAGTTAACAATTAATATTTTAAAAAGTTTGCATATATATGTCATATATGCATGCAGCTTTTATGGCACATAACATTTTTATTCAGATCATTTATTTAGAAAAAATCCCATAGACTTACATTGATGGAATCTAATCATGCTACAAACATGCTAGCAACTAGTTAATCATGTTAGAAACAAACTAACAACTTGCTTTTGAACTTTTACAACTTTTTATACTTTTAAACTTTTAACTCAATTTTATTTAGAGGCACAAACTTGGCAAAAATAGGTATGAAGTTCTTATAGCTTGTAATGCAAATTAATGAGCAATGAGCAAACACACAATTTATGTTAAGAGTTGTCACTCTAAATAATGTCTTAGATGATATTAAAAAGCTTAGTTTTATGATCAAAGCTCTGTAATTTCAAAACAAACAGTGCAATGCAATAATAATGGTTGAGAGATGACCAGATAAACGCTTCTCAAAAACCTGATGATCATATTTGATACTTACATTTGAACATGATTTAAAAAAATGATGTATAGATAATAATAGTAAGTAAGTGTTCATCTTGAAATATTGCTAACAATACTTGTGTAAAAGTTATTATTGTTAACCACTAAAGATTTGAAGGTGGATGTGTTTATGATTATACTAAAAGGCCTTTTACTTGCTTAAAAGTATAAACTATCAATCAGACAACAAGAGGTCTACAAGATCTACAAGAGTAGATTGTGAACAGGTTTTTCAGCAAGGTTTTGATCACATTGATCATTCAGAGCCTTAATTTGCTTATCAAATATAATACAGTAGGGCTTTATAGAGTTAGAGTTGGAAAAGCTTGTTTTCCTGATTGTTTGCATATGATTTTACATATGCAATATTAAGAGTATCAACAATATTCCATGTGTGTTGCAGGGGTGAGTATGCATTGGCAGAGTACACAGAGGTCAAAGCCATCACTATCAAACTCAGTGAGCAGCTGACACTGTGATCTGAGACTGATCTGTCAAAATACGGATGAAGAAACTCTGGCTCGACCATCAGCTCCTTTCTAGTAAGCCTATATATATAATAAATAAGTAATACAATACATCCATTGCAGGAAAAGTTCACTTCAAGAACAAAAATTTACAGATAATTTACTCATCTCTTTGTCATCCAAGATATTAATGTCTTTCTTTCTTCAGAAATAGAGAAATTATGTTTTTTGAGGAAAACATTTCAGGATTTCTCTCCATATAGTGAGCTTCTATGGTACCTGCAAGTTTGAATTTCCAAAATGCAGCTTCAACAAGATCTAAATGATCCCAGCCGAGGAAGAAGGTTCTTATCTGGCAAAACAATTGGTTATTTTCTAAAAAAAAAAAAATTTGACAATTTACATACTTTTTAACCTCTAATGCTTGTCTTGACTAGCTCTGCGTGAACTTCGTTTCAAGACG
>NC_133363.1:60084280-60099466 GCF_049309525.1 Garra rufa
GTACATATGTTTTATGTAGTTTTATTGCTATAGATTCACATGCAAACCATTTTCACATCCACACAGGCTTTGCTTTGTTGTTTTGGAGGTTTGGTTTTGTCTTAGACGACTTAAAGGTCAACTATCTTGGCAGCTAAATCTAAATATGATATCAAGAATAATCTGCTATGTGTAAAAATCACATTTTTTGGATAGATTTTCATAGAATCCATTTTAAACCTGAAGTTTAAGAACCAAACTGATTTGCACAAACGATGTAACTGTTAGTACATTTGCTTTGTGATGCTAAATGCAAACTGAATTGATGAATAATTTTCTCCACTGTATATGCACAGTGTGTTGCCCTGAATATATTAATGTATAATTAGTGTTAAAAGTGATTTTTTTTCCAATGTACATACACATCATATGACAAGGGAATCAGTGTAATTGCTTAAAATATATTGTTTACTTTGACTTATTAAATAGCTATATTGCTTTTTTTTTTAACCAGGATTTGAATCAATGAATCATTAAATAAAAAAAATCCCATGAATTACCTGTTTTTTGTCATTTTGATCTATTGCAGTGGACAGAAACATGTATTAAAGGGTTTAAGCATAAAAACAATAAGTGTAATACTGCTTTAAGTTGTTGTTTTAAATATATATATATATATATATATATATATATATTAAACATTTTCTGTTTAATTTAATTGCATTTTTGTTTTTGTTTTTCTGAGCAAAAAAGAAATATCATACATGTATCCTTAATTTACAGAAGACACACACTAAAATGTCATACAGTGTATTAATGTTGTCAGGCATGTTTACAACAAAAAAATATTTATGACATATTAAAAGACCCCAAATACTAATTAATCCTAGGTTTTGCCCATTTGTCAGTAAAAAAAAGTTTTACTCATTTAAAACAGTAAAATATACAAATCAGAATAAGCATGTTGTTTGAATTTGTAAATACAGGTGCTGGTCATATTATTAGAATATCTTCAAAAAGTTGATTTCACTAATTCCATTCAAGAAGTGAAACTTGTATAATGTATTCATTCCACACAGACTGATATATTGTGTTTATTTCTTTTAATTTTGATGATTATAACTGACAACTAATGAAAACCCCAATTCAGTATGTCAGAAAATAAGAATATTACTTAAGACCAATACAAAGAAAGGATTTTTTGAAATCTCGGCCAACTGAAAAGTATGAACATAAAAAGTATGAGCATGTGCAGCACTCAATACTTAGTTGGGGCTCCTTTTGCCTGAATTACTGCAGCAATGCGGCGTGGCATGGAGTCGATCAGTCTGTGGCACCGCTCAGGTGTTATGAGAGCCCAGGTTGCTCTGATAGTGGCCTTCAGCTCTTCTGCATTGTTGGGTCTGGCGTATCACATCTTCCTCTTCACAATACCCCTTAGATTTTCTATGGGGTTAAGGTCAGGCGAGTTTGCTGGCCAATTAAGAACAGGGATATCCTTAAACCAGGTACTGGTAGCTTTGGCACTGTGTGCAGGTGCCAAGTCCTGTTGGAAAATGAAATCTGCATCTCCATGAAGTTGGTCAGCAGCAGGAAGCATGAAGTGCTCTAAAACATCCTGGTATACAGCTGCGTTGACCTTGGACCTCAGAAAACACAGTGGACCAACAGCAGCAGATGACATGGCACCCCAAACCATCACTGACTGTGGAAACTTTACACTAGACCTCAAGCGACGTGGATTCTGTGCCTCTCCTCTCTTCCGCCAGACTCTGGGACCCTGATTTCCAAAGGAAATGCAAAATTTACTTTCATCAGAGAACATAACTTTGGACCACTCAGCAGCAGTCTAGTCTTTTTGTTTTTAGCCCAGGCGAGACGCTCCTGATGCTGTCTGTTGTTCAAGAGTGGCTTGACACAAGGAATGCGACAGCTGAAACCCATGTCTTGCATACGTCTGTGCTAGTGGTTCTTGAAGCACTGACTCCAGCTGCAGTCCACTCTTTGTGAATCTCCCCCACATTTTTGAATGGGTTTTGTTTCACAATTCTCTCCAGGGAGCGGTTATCCCTTTTGCTTGTGCACTTTTTTTCTACCACATCTTTTCCTTCCCTTCGCTTCTCTATTAATGTGCTTGGACACAGAGCTCTGTGAACAGCCAGCCTCTTTTGCAATGACCTTTTGTGTCTTGCTCTCCTTGTGCAAGGTGTCAATGATCGTCTTTTGGACAACTGTCAAATCAGCAGTCTTCCCCATGATTGTGTAGCCTAAAGAACTAGACTGAGAGACCATTTAAAGGCCTTTGCAGGTGTTTTGAGTTAATTAGCTGATTAGAGTGTGGCACCAGGTGTCTTCAATACTGAACAATATTCTAATTTTCTGACATACTGAATTGGGGTTTTCATTAGTTGTCAGTTATAATCATCAAAATTAAAAAAAAATAAACACTTCAAATATATCAGTCTGTGTGGAATGAATGTATACATTATACAAGTTTCACTTCTTGAATGGAATTAGTGAAATAAATCAACTTTTTGAAGATATTCTGATTATATGACCAGCACCATATTGTGTTACACTGAATGACAATGTAACATTATTTCAACTAAATTGTGACATTTTATTCTCTAAAAACATAGCCTATTTGAAACATTAAAAGTAGACACTTTACTTACATTTTATGTGCTTTCTATGGACATACTGTAAAATCACTTTTGTAAATTTCTTTTGACATGAACATCTTAACATCTTTGACCCATATATAAAACAAACTGGCAGTACTGATATATTAGCCTAAATCAAATTACCCAATTTTAGATTTCAAAAGAGCCAATATTCTGTTCTTTTCCCAAAACAAACAATAATCAAAAAAAGAGAAAAAAAATCAGTCCTCATCTTGATTTTAAAAATGATGATTTCACTTAAAACATCATGTATTAAAAGCAAGATTTAACAGAAAATTGTACAAAAGGGTACAACTCCTGAACTGCTCATAAAAGTCCCAGTGTTGAAAAGAAATACCCTTATATAAATATAAATCTATATGGTTTGTCCTCTTTTACAGAATTAATGTTTATTTCTACTTCTGTGGGTCAAATGTTTAAACATGTCTGCGCACGTAAAGAAAACATTTTGGAACTTGTTTGACTTTGAATTTTGAATGTGTATGACTGGAATGCTGAGTGAACCTATGAAAGAGAACATGCTGGAACTTGACTTGTGAGGACATTTGAATTGAAAATCAACAACAACAAAAAAACTGGCAAATCATGTTTTCATCATGTAATCATGTTACATAATCATGTCAACAGGTTTTTTTGTGGGTGTAAATCAGGGTCAGAAATTAACTTTTGCATTGAGTGACAATATTTGCTCCCTTGCATTTCCAGGGGCATTACATTGGTGAGGGCAATTTTTATAATCACCTTATTATTATAAATAACATATGTTGTCTTTAAGGTAAAATACTTAAATTTACCCAATTACTTTAATCAATGCTTTAAACTGTTGTCAATGACAATAGACGGTTTAAAATTATATTTAAGTTACACGCGTAAAAAACAGGATCTCTGCAATATTTTGACACAAATCATTATTGTACTGTAGATTTTATCGCTATAAAAAAATTCTAAAACATTTTTGATTGGTTTAGGCACGTCAGATTCTGGTTTCACAGACAAATGTATCGGTCCATGATGTCCAAGTCTAGCATGTGTTGTGCAAAACTCCTATTATAAACACTGAAGCTACGAATTAATACGTTATTTACATCTTATCTGTATTGTTTATAATAAGGGAATTCACGAACTTGCACACTCAACAGCATTTTCAGCGCTGAATAACTTATTCAGCTCTGATTGGCCAATGCATTTCTAAATTCAACAGTAACACGTTTGATTGGTTATAAAGCTCAACGCAGCACAAACAGTGATCTAAGATGCAGGGTGAGTGAATTCAAATGTTCAAATGTAATTCATTTTCACATTTTATTTTAATCGCAACAGCCATAATACGTTATTTACTTGTGCCATTGTGTCATTTTCTGCCCCTTTTGTCGTGCACTTATGGGGCATTTTTGCCACAAGCCCTTATTAATTTCCGACCTTGGTGTAAATATAGAAAAATAGCTTAAAGGGATAGTTCAACCAGTTCAACCAGAAATAAACTTTCTGTCATCATGTACTTACCTAGAAGTTATTACAAACCTGAATTTCTTTCTTTCTTTCTTGTTTCGTTGAACACAAATGAAAATAGAGTTGAAGTCAGAAGTTCACCTGCACCTTGCAGAATCTGCAAAATGTTAATTATTTTACTAAAATAAAAGAGGTCATACAAAATGCATGTTGTTTTTATTTAGTACTGACCTGAATAAGATATTTCACAGAAAAGATGTTTACATATAATAGTTGAATTTATAAAAATGTCCCTTTTCAAAAGTTTATATACACTTGATTCTCAATACTGTGTTGTTACCTGAATGATCCACAGCTGTGTTTTTTTGTTCAGTGATAGTTGTTCATGAATCCCTTATTTGTCCTGTACAGTTAAACTGCCTGCTGTTCTTCAAACAAATCCTTCAGATCCCACCGATTCTTTGATTTTTCAGCATTTTTGTGTATTTGAACTCTTTCCAACAATGACTGTATAATTTTGAGATCCATCTTTTCACACTGAGGACAACTGAGGGACTCATATGCAACTATTACAGAAGGTTCAAATGCTCACTGATGCTCCAGAAGGAAAAAAAATACATTAAGAGCCAGGGGGTGAAAACTTTTGAACAGTATGAAGATGCGTCCATTTTTCTTATTTTGCCTAAATATCTTTTTTTATTATTATTATTTAGTACCTCCCTTCATAACCTACAGAAGATACATGTTTTCCAGAAGACAAAATAAGTTAAATTTACCCTAATCTTCAAATTCAAACTCTTAATGCATGTTTTTTTTCCCTTCTGGAGCATCAGTGAATGTTTGAACCTTCTGTAATAGTTGCATATGAGTCCCTCAGTTGTCCTCAGTGTCAAACGATGGATCTCAATCATACAGTTGGAAAGGGTTCAAATACACAAAAATGCTGAAAAAAACAAAGAATTTCTGGGACCTGAAGGATTTTTCTGAAGAACAGTGGGCAGTTTAACTGTTCAGGACAAACAAGGGACTCATGAGCAACTCATGAACATTATTAGGAAATTAAATTAATAATAAATAAATTCAACTATTATTTTCTCTTGTGGAGATATGTAAACATATTTTATGTGAAATATCTTATTCAGGTCAGAACTAAATAAAAAATGACATGCATTTTGTATGATCCCTTTTATCTTGCTAAAATAAACATTTTGAAGATTTTGAATTGACTCAAAGTCTACGGAAATTCCCCGGCACATTAGAAAGCAGGCGCGTGCGCGTGTGCGCGCGCGTACAGTAAGCGTGCATGAGCCGCAGACTGACTGACTCTCGGCTCCTCAGGAAAGTCTCCCTCCGATCAGGAAGTAGAAATCTGTGGCTTGATCCGTGAGCGTCCGTCAAACTCATCCAAACCGAAGGCGCCCTGCTTTAGTCCGCGGTTTACAGGACATATCCTGCATTCAACATGTGGTAAGTACACTAAACTATCTTATGATGTTGATTAGACTTCACATACTCACTTCTGCTGCACTATTTGCGAATCGACACAGCTAGCTTGAAGCGTGTGCAGCGTTTGTTTGTAAATGTAGCGCGTCGTGCAGCGTTTGCAGAGCAGCTGAAATTTTGTAAACAGTACCGTTCATTCAGGAAACGGGGAGACTGGGGCAAGTTGTCACACAGGGAACCTGCCGCAAATCTCAGTAACACGGAGGTCTGGAGTCAAAAAGTCACGTGTGTTTTTTCCTAGCAGTGGTTTTGTAAGTTGAACTGTTCGTGCTGTTCATGAATTGTGAAGTATTTGTTTGTTTTTGTTATTAAGCTGCTGAAAAACCATTAAGTTTCTATTGTGACAACTTACCCCTTATATCGTGCCAGCATGACCTGCTATTGAGCCAATGTGAGTTCAATAGATCAAATGTTTTGGGAAATAACGCTAGAAATGTTTTTGTTGTTGTGTCTTTGAAGTTTGTGTCTATTTAAAGCTTAAAAATAATAAAACAGTGGGAAATAATCACTGTGACAACTAGCCCCGGTGTCTCCTGCTTGACTAAACTGGTACTGGTACTGGTATTCAACAATACCATGGTACTTTAATATGGCGTTACATGTTTACTATGGTATGCTTGATTTCACAGGACACATCTATTCTTTCAAAACATTTCATTGCCAAATGTAGGAGTGTAAATGTGTCGGGCCGTACCAGCGCTGCAGAGGTCACTCGTTTAAAATTCAATGTAGGCTACTGTAAACTCGCAAAAGAAAGCTTGTTTTGTTTGTAACCAAATGACCAATGACCTCAAGCCAAGGAAAAATGAGTCACGTCTTTAGCTGGCACAACACTTCAGCTCTGGAAAAGGGGTTTGCTGGATGCGTCGGCTTCTCTCTAGAAGAGCTGGTCAAGTGGAAAGCTGGTTTATGGATTTGTTAACGTCTAGCTCTTGCAATCGAAAGCAAAATATCAGTAGACTTCCTTCGCACTGGACTTCTATAAAAAGATGGCAGTGGTGTTATGTTCGAGGAACTGCATAAGAAAGTCTCAGATGCCCATTGTCTCGTTTCCCTGCTGCATTTTCATATTCAAATTAAACAATGTTCTCATCTCAATCCATATGGCTTTCATAGCTGGATCTATTTCTGAAAGACAAGAAAACCGCAGGTTTGGACTTGATTTTAACCTATGACCAAAGTAGGAAATCACAAAGACAGTTTTTTGCTTTTAAACAACCTGTACTAATGAGACCAGGAATGTTAATTGACTTTAATGTCAAAAGCAACAGGTCTGTGACCTGTTTTATGATGTATCTTGCTGTTATCTGTGTTTATTTTTCATGCAACAATGCAATTAATATTGCAAACTTATCTATATCTTGTTGCATTCTTCATGATGTTATATATTTATGTTTCACTTGCCTACATATTGTCTCTGAATTTTGTTTTGAAGACAAACGAATGGATGGATGTCATGCAGTCTCAGTTTCTGAAGAGGCGTTTTATGTATCTTTGGTCAACGAAGATGTCTTTCGAATGACACAGCAACTATCCTAGCCTGAAAAATGTCTTCGTACTGGTACGTCAAAGAGACTGCGGATCCAGGTGGCAGCGACAGCAACATGGAGGAGCAAGCTGGTAAGAAACCTTTTCACATCCAGCAGTGTCCAAAAATACTCTCAAACTGATGTACAAAAAAAGAAATTATAATAAATAAATTAGTGGTGGGCCGTTATCGGCGTTAACGTGCTGCGTTAACGTGAGACTCATATCGCGCGATAAAAAAAATATCGCCGTTAATCTATTCTCAAAGTTGGGTTGGGAGCTGGGTCTAAACTACGCAAGATATGATGACTTTCACCTTGATATTTTAGCGCGGATGACGTATATCTAGTTGAATTGCACTGTAGGGGGCGAGTGAAATTACCACATCAAATGAGACGCGCAGACATGGATGCAGTTATGAAGCCGCTTCAGGGCAGGTGCGTGCGTTGCTAGACCCTTTTTACTTGGGCACGTGCCCCAGTGAAAATCTGCTGTGCCCCAGTAAAATCTCAAGTTTGAGTTATAATTTACTTTGATAATCCCGAAATAAAGACATTAAACTATATGCAACAACTGAATTGACGCTTCTAAAAGCAACGCAGTTTATTGGAAGATGCACGCATCATCACATAATCCATACCCGCGCGCCTGTATATTTTACTGGAACGCGCACGTCCTACAGCCTTTTGCGCAGAACAGAAGTACTTGGTTACACAAGTTTGTATAGTTAATTGTGTTGTAAATGCAATTGTCAAGCAGTTTGTAATGCATTTTGGAAACAGGAGATGAGTGCCTGGTCTAATGTGCCACCTGGCTTGAGAAACCCGTTCTCAAAGACTTAATTTTAGTCATTATTTGGGTAGCACACATATTCTGAATGCCTTCAGCATAATTCAAATTAGCCATTTTAATCTAGATTAATCTAGATTAATTTCAAGATTTAATCTAGATTAATCTAGATTAAAAAAATTAATCTATGCCCACCACTAAAATAAATATTACTATTAATAATAGTATCAATAATTTATTATTATTAAATAACTAATAAAGGTTTATAGTATTTAAAATGAATATGTTAATGCATTTAAAAAAATCCATTTAAAAAAAAGAAAAAAAAATATATAGTAGTAATAGTAATAGTAATATATATATATATTTTTATTATTCATTATCATTACAATTAAACTTTTTAAACCTTATAGATGGCTTGATACCATAATTTTGCCTTCGGTACAATACCAGAAATGAATACCCCGGTAATACCTCAATTTTTACTGTAGGTGAAAAATAAGCAGACTCAAAAGATTACTGAATTAAAAACAATTTTATTAAGATCACTGTATGGAACTCTGAGGTAACAGCTTTTAAATATACAATTAAAATGGTACGTATTAATATTGAACTATTATTGAATAACTATTTTTTGCATTATACAAAAAGTGCAACCTACCAGTAAAAAGCAACACATTACACATTACATAGTACAAGTGTCAGATTTATTAGTTTGCATTTACACTTTGCATTTACACTTTAAATGCAAACTATACAGTTTGCATTTAATACACAGATATACTTTGACATACAGTATCAGTTGCTTTGCTGCGTCTGTTACTAGGGTTTATACAGGTCATAGAATTTCTTAAATATCATGGAATTTTAAAAGACTATTCCAGTTAAATTGTTACTGTAGGTAACAATTACAAATAAGCAGCCTCAAAAGATAACTGACTTAAAAATTGTTTTATTAAAAACACTATATGAAACTCTGAGGTAACAGCTTTTAAATATACAATTAAAATGGTTCTTTTTAATATTTAACTACTATTGAATAACTATTATTGCATTATACAAAAAGTGCAACCTACCAGTAAAATGCAACATATTACACATTACATAGTACAAGTGTCAGATTTATTAGTTTGCATTTACACTTTAAATACAAACTATACCGTTAGCATTTAATGCACAGATATAGTTTGACATACAGTATCAGTTGTTTTGCCCCATCTGTTACAAGGGTTCGTACGGGTCAAGAATTTCTGGAATATCGTGGAATTTTAAAAGCCTATTCCAGACATTGAAAGCTAGGGAACTTGATAATTTTTTTGTCCATGGAATATTAGGGATTTTTGTTTGTCGCTTTAAATTTTAGTTTTCATTTATCAAAATTAATATTTTCTACATTGTATTTTTTATTGCATTGTTTCATGCATTTTGCCTATTTTTATGGTTAGGGTATTTTTCAGTGCCATTTTATTTCCTTTCCGCTCGTCAACTGGCAATCGCTAAAGTCAAATCCAGTCACCAGGCTGTACCTGTTAACTAAGGCAAACATGACAGGAAAATGTAAAGTTCAAGACATTTGGCTATAAAAATGACCACTTCAGGTGTTAGAAGTAAACGATAGAAAGGCAAAAACTAAATGTGAAGAAATAAAAAGACTTGATGACAAACAGAAAATCCTTCAGAGAATTTAACCCCTGAAAGCATAAAAATTTCTGTTTGTAGAGAAAAATATTAAAGAGCATTTAACAGGTAAAAGCAAAAAAATGTCTGTGTGTGTTTTGTACTAAAACATCTGTGAACAAGTAAATAAAGCTTGCAAATGGATGGATCCATTCATTATAGGTGATGGAAATTCAGCTTTTTTTGTCAGTTGAATGTCAGGGAATTTTACATTTGGCTTAGAATGGGAACCCTTTGTTACTATGCTTTTATGCCTATGTTTCAGATTCAGTTCACCATATAAATGGTGTCAAATCAGAAATTATTTAACTTTCTGTACACTATACACAACGAGTGAGCAAAGAGCGCTCTCATTATAATCAACGACGCTCACAGCACAATCAGTCTTTTGTTTTACATTGTGTTCTTTTTTGTTTCTTAGCCGTGTTGAGTATATCGAGACCAATGCAAACACATCTGGTCATTACGTTCACAGGCTCAACAGAGATATTTCTGATTGGCTACAATGCTCAATTCTTTTAAATAGGAATGTCTAATGCTTATTACAGAGCGCTTACACAAATTCACATAGAAGCATTAACTAGAACATGTGCCAGTTTTACATTGTTTAGATTTACACAGCTGCATAGCGATGAATTTGGGAAAAGCAGTGTATCAAGTACCAAAAAAGAGCAAAGTCATGATATTCAGGGTTTGTCTTAAAGTCTAAATTTACCTTTACACAAATTAAGGCCTTAAAAGATCCTAAATCAGTAAGTCTAAGAAAGTCATGGCATTAAAGAGCAGGTCATATGTTTTTTTAAGTCCCTTACAAACAGGTTTAAATGCATCTAAGGTCAGAAAACATTGTAATTGTAATTGTAAGAACCCTCACAAAAAGCATGTATTTTAAGTCAAAAGTCAATTGGATTCAATAACCTCTGGAGCAGTGGAGTTTTGGTTTGAATTTGCCAGACAATTTAAATTAAGCAAAGACCAAAAAGTACTTAGATGGATAGCCTTTGATACTCAATTTAAACCAGGTGAAAGTGATGCCACATTTAAGCAATGGGCAACAAAGGGCATTAGATCAATATGTACAGTAGTGGAAAACGAGGATTTACTGACTTTCCGAACACTGAAAGAAAAAATTTCTCTTACTAATCGGGACTTATTTAGGTATATACAATTCAGAGATTACTTTAACAGAGAAATAAAAATGGAAACTCCACACGAAATTAATCCTGTTGTGAAGATTATGATGAATGCATACAAGTCGAATAGTAAATGTGTAAAAATAATCTCCATGTTTTACATAAGTATTATGGAAAGTAAGGCCAACTCAACATTATACCTTAAATCAAGGTGGGAAAAAGAATTAAATGTAGAAATCCTACCAGATGTATGGTTTGATATGTGTGAAATTCAACATTCCTCCACAAGCTCGCAACAATTGAGAGTATTTAATTGGAAGAATTTAGTACGATTCTTTATTACACCTAAAATCAGCAGTAAAGCTTCTTCTACACCCCAACAATGTTGGAGACAATGTGGCTGCTTAGAAGCACACCATACACATATTTTTTGGAGATGTGAAAAACTGAAGCCATTTTGGAAAAATGTGCATTTAACCCTAACAAAGGTGCTTGGATATGAGATACCATTTTCATGCACTGTCTTGTACTTGGGTCATATCTCACTGGTTACACTACAGGAGGATCGATACCTGGTAAAAACACTCCTTACAGCAGCAAGGAAAACCATAACCAGAAGCTGGTATAAGCCTGATTCACCTAAACAGCAACAATGGCTTGATGTAATTCAGGAAATGAGGACGTTGGAACATATGACTGGTGTGATACGTTTGAAAGTGGACTTGTATGCCAAAAGATGGCAAAAATGGAATCTTTACTTTGACAAAGCATAAGGGCTCTGGCTCTCAGATTGTACTCGCCAAAGTTTTAGGCATATATGTCAACTGTGCCTTTTCTTTTATACCCAATTGTCTTCCTTTTTATATGCACCATGTTTTTTATTTGAATTTTTTTTCTACAGTATTCTCACCACAGGCTCTGTATTTTTTATTTTTTTTTTGGTTTGTTTTAGTTATCTGCTTGTTATTGAAATGGAATGTCATATCTGACTCAAATTAGCCTTTTCTGATATTTGGAAAATTGCATTTGATTGTAAGCAGTTGTGACATACTAAAAATGCAATAAAAATTAAAGTGAGAAAAAAAAAAAAAGCATGTATTTTACACCCTGGAACACAATTTTAATGGGAGAACCCCCTTTAAATGCAATTAAGCTAGTTTTGACTAGCAATTAGGCGGGTTGCGTTGTGAAAACCTGGCAACCCAGTATGCACCTTTACATAAAACAATAAAATAGTGCTCCAATCCATTTATAAAATAATGACATAAAAACATTTCGTTTAAAACTTATGCACGCAAATCGTGCCCACAGCTAAAATTTACCTACTAAACCAGAGGTTCTCAACTCTGGCCCTAAAGATCCACTTTCCTGCAGAGTTTAGCTCCAACCTTGATCAAACTCACCTGCCTGTAATGTTCTAGCAATCCTGAAGGCTTTAATTAGCTTGTTCAGGTGTGTTAATTTGGGTTGGAGAGAAACTCCAACAGGAAAGTGGATCTCAAGGGCCAGAGTTGAGAACCCCTGTACTAAACTGTAAACACATAACAAAACAGTAATATTGGATATGTTACCTGGGTGCTGATGAAACAACAGATTGTAAATCAAAATATGTCTAAGTTACATTCTTTATTATTCAACAAGTAATTAGAACGACAGTCTACATTAATCAACACATTCTTAGGAATTATTTGTTTCACAGCGATCATCAGAATTATCTCAGTAAGACAGTAAAAAAAACAGCAGTAGATCATTTATTAGCTCAAAAAATAGATATTTTAAGCACTCAGTTGAAAATGTACACATAAAGTATCAATCATATTTGTGACCCTGGACCACAAAACCAGTCATAAGGTAAAATTTTACAAAACTGAGATGTATACAACATATGGAAGCTCAATAAATAAGCTTTCTATTGATGTATGGTTTGTTAGGATAGGACAATATTTGGCCGAGATACATCTATTTGAAAATCTGGAATCTGAGGGTGCAAAAAAATCAAAATACTGAGAAAATCACCTTTAAACTTGTCCAAATTAAGTTCTTAACAATGCATATTACTAATAAAAAATTACATTTTGATAGGTTTACAGTAGGAATTTTACAAAAAATCTTAATGGAACATGATCTTTACTTAATTTCCTAATGATTTTTGGCATAAAAGAAAAATAAAGAATAATTTTGACCCATACTATTAGTTTTATAAAAAAAAACTAATTTCAATAACTTTCTTAGTTGTACATACAAGGTCATATTTTAAGGTTTAATAAAAACCTTATGGATTACACAAAATGCTGCCAGACGTCGGACGTGAAGATGGGGCACCTTCAGCCGAACTCATGTTGCTCTACTAATATTCAGTTCAAGCGATTTCTGCAACTGCAATGAAAGCACAAGCAGCGCTGTTGCAGAGTAGGAGACGTCGGCAGCTCAACCAATAGGATTAGACTGTCTTCATATCGTAAATGTATCGTCATCACTCTACGATACATATCGTAACATTTTTGCATCGCGAAATATCATACTACGAAAAATCGTTACACCCCTAAGTCCTTGGTAAAATGAGGAACACAACAAAAGGTTTGAATTGTATTGTTGTGGTATCTTAAAAAAATATTTTAACAAAAGATTCTTTACATCATCATCTTTCAACAATAAAAACAAAACAAATTTGCTTTCTCAGCGCAGAACGCAGCATCTTCTTGACATGATGTTAACACACTAACTAGCTGAAGTGTTTGTCGGCAGGTCAGACTATTCGCATTTCACAGACGGGATTACACTAATGTGTTACCCAGTGATGTATATCAGTAACAGGCAAATATTAAAATATATGATGACTCTTTAAGGCGATTCCGAGTCAAATTTGTTTTGTGAGAGACAATATCTTTATGTATAATGCACTTTTTTTGATTAAAAACTTTGCAGACTGTTTAAATTTGAAGGATAGCTGTTACAAACTGCAAAAGAGATATTTTTGAAAACCCATATAACCTTCTCTTTAAATGTTGCATGCACTGCAAAGAAATAATGTTCCTTAGTTTTTTTGGCTTATTTTTCAATATAAAAATTAGGGCTGTCAGAATTGACGCATTTTCTGTTTGACCCACTACCTAGCCCATAGTTAAAGAAATGGATGCACAATGTTGCCAACCTAGCGAAAAGTGTCTAGCAACAATACATAAACACATAATTGGACAAACCTAATATGGTTTCTGAGGCTCTCCGGTTTTGCCGAACGAGCGTGAGGTCTCCCAACGCGCGCACACCTCCCTCTCTTTATATCTGCGTCTGCTCTTTTGCTTGAGATGCTAAATGAAAAATCCACCCAGTGGTATTTTTTAATCTTTAAAAGTAATATCCCCTTTTTAAAATCAGGTCATTCTCAGCTTCTTGTTGGTGTGACGGCACACAGACAGAGGCCACTCCCACAATAGTTGATTGACATGAGCACCTTACCATAGACCCGCCCTCACCGAGCAGAAACAGTCTGACTCCGATCGCCATTGTTTGACTCTGGTGCAGGAGAAGACAAGAATGTCTCTGATTGAGCGATTGAGGTGTTCTGTTGTTGGATGTAATAATGAACATAGTAGTAGTAGTCATTTACTCCCAACATCTGAGCCGCTGAAGACGCAGAGGATAACGTTACCTTTGTTTTTTTTAAAAGGAAAGTGCCTATCCCAATCTACATGTGCATCTATGTTAGTCCAAATCATTCCTGATGCAGCTTCACCCACAGCAGAAGTGAGTAGAAGGGTTTTTTATGCATCTTTGCAAATGGCCTTTCTTAATAATGTGCTTGTTGGCAAGTTTCGCCCATAAAGGCGGCTAAATGTGGCTAAAGTAAACATTACGGCTCATAATCCCACGGCAGAGAGGGGCGGGGTGAGCAGAGCTCATTTGCATTTAAAGGGACCATGCGATAAAATGAGCTGATATTTTGCGGAGCCGATTTTGACTAAATAAAAGGGTGTTTTTTTTACACTTCTATTGAGAATTTTTAACCAAAGTATATTAGAGACTTTTCATTAAGACCCTAAGGAATCACATGAACTTGTGGAAAATGGGCATCCGATGACCCCTTTAAATTTTCTTTGCTTGGTTTTAAAATGGTCTTAAATTTACCTTCATGAAACCCTGGATATTTTACAGTTTGAAAAAATAATATACACCTCTATTTTTGCAGTGTTCATGCAACCATAGTTTTTTTTTTTTTTTTTGCATATTTGTCACATTCTGCACTTTACGCAGTCGTCTCAGACCCTGCCTGGCAGTATTCTACTTGCAACAGAAAGTTTTTGACATCTCAAGACAGATTCACATCAGATCCTCTAAAGCGAAGGCATGAAGTTGGAAAAACTTCCTCATTGTTTTACGAAATGGCATGCTGCCCGTGCATGTGGTGTAGTTGGTTAAATCAGTCATTTTGCATAACCATAACACTA
>NC_133363.1:60099966-60102466 GCF_049309525.1 Garra rufa
CGGCTTTTATTTTTTTAAAGCAGCCCAAATTTTGTCTACCCGCCCAATGCGTTATTCTCCGGTCCAAGCCAATCAAAAGAAGCCCAATTGGGCGGAAACCCGCCCTGGCAACACTGGGAGTTGCCCTGAATGTCGTGACTGACCAATCAGAATCAAGCATTCCACAGTACCGTGTAATCATTTAATTTAAAGCACAATAAAACAGTTATCGAATAAGCATGTGTCCTATTTTGTGTTCTAAACTCCTGAAACATTGGTATCTCATTTTAGAGAGCAGACAATGCAATTTATGAAAGAAGTAAATTAGATCTGTAAGTGGGGGTGAGTGTGTGAAAAAATTCTGATGTAATCCCCTTTGTAATCGCTGGCATTTTTCAGAAGTAACTGTAATTTAATTACAGTTTTTTTCTTAGTAACTGTAACTAATTACAGTTACATTTATTTTGTAATTAAATAACGTAATTCCGTTACATGTAACTAGTTACTTCCCAACACTGTATGTATATATATGTATATATATAATTTTTTTTTTTTTTTTTTTTTTGTAAATGAAATAACTAACTATAAATAAATAATTTATTTTATTTTTTTTATTTTAATTTATTTTATTTATTTGTTTAATTTAATTCTATACAGATGTATTTTGGATTTGCTAAGCAGTTTTTATCACTATATATCCATTTGAGTTATTTCATAGTTAACTATAAATGTTATTAAATGAAATATAATGCAATTTTCAATTTATTTTTCAATTTATTTTAATTATGTAATTAATGTTAATTTCTAAAGAAATTTATGTTGAATATTAAAAATGGTAATAATAAAGAATGAGTATCTCCAAACATTTGACTCTTATATATCGCTGATAAAAAACATTGCATATTAATAAATATTTATAAATGCATACATTTATTAATACATGTTTATAAAAATGTATTAAAGTTTATTTATTGATAGAATGGATGAATACATGTATATAAAACATATATATTCTATATATAAATAATGTTTTTTAAAGGAGTTTTATGTAATTTATATTTTATTTTAATATTTTGATATGTTGAATATTGAAAGTCATAATAAAAAATATATGTGTGTGTGTGTGTGTGTGTGTGTGTGTGTGTGTGTGTGTTTTTGCAACATATAAATCAAATTATATTGTGATAAATATTTAACAGTAGCACATATTTGTTAGGGAATATTAAAAGTGTGATATTGCCAGTAAATCCCTCAGTCATCATGAGAAACAATTTCAGTCGAGTGTCTCTCAACTTCAGATTTAAAATTTGATGATAATTGTTTTTGGTCAGTCAGTAATAATAACAACAAAGAAATTAGATTTGGTCCAAAGAACCATCTCTATAGATGTCATATATAAGGAGTTTCTGAGCTGCACTGCTTTGCATTTTTCCAGAAAACCGATGAAGTAAGCATCCCACAAAAACCAGTCAATATCCCCCCAGAGGTGAAACCTCATGTCGTAGGTGTTGGGTTTCCTTTTTCCCGCCTGCTCAGCATCAGCAACACCGTTGCCATTAGCAACCGTGAGTGCGCGTGCATCCATGGGTGTGTGTTAGAGCGACTCTGCTCATGTCTGAGTCCCGTCACGTCTGTGTGTGTGTGTGTGTGATTGAGTGCGTCGTCTGGTCTCGTGTGACAGAAACACGCGCTGCAGAAAGAGGCCAGTGTGCTAATCTGGCTTAACGTGGCTAGAGCTGTAGCTGCAAACGCAATCTGAGGTCCTCTAGGGAGGGACAGAGACACAGCAGCCGGCCAGGGAGGGTTGGGTTTCAGTCTTTAATGTGTTTGCAGTGTAAGATAACCTTGCCATTAAGGACAACACACAGGGAGGAGACGGGAGTCTCGTGCAAGCATTTTTTCACTCTATAGACAGAGTCGGGTTAATACTCGCAGGTACTGGACGTATAAATCCAGCCTCTGGACTTCTGACGGACTGTAATGAGATGATTGCCGGATAGATCCGGGCAGAATGATAAGGTACGTTTGTGTGATGGACATCTTGTTTTTTTTAGCAATTCAGGTCAGTGTTTAGAGCAGAAATTGGGGTTACGAAGTCATAGTACTGATGAACGATTCATTGACTCTCTATTGATTAAATTCTTTGAACTTATAAAAGAGAAAGTTGTTTTTTTGTTTCTTAGTGTTTCTTACCATCCTCAGACTTATTTGAATGGCCAGATAGCTTGTGCTTTTCTTCATAGAAGTTAGTAGTCTTAAACTCAGCAAGATTTTAGTGTCTCTTATGTGTTTAAAGGGGACTGAAGTTGATCAAATGTGACCCTGGACCACAAAACCAGTCATATATACATAATCTGAAAGCTGAATAAATAAGCTTTCTGTTGATGTATGGTTTGTTAGAATTGGCAGAGATACAACTTTTTGGAAATGTGAAATCTGAGGGTGCAAAAAATCAAAACATTGAGAAAATTGCCTTTGGAGTTGTCCAAATGAAGTTCTTAGCGATGCATATTACTAACCA